>NW_027507764.1:343374684-343402184 GCF_037356315.1 Lithobates pipiens | reverse complement strand
CCTTTCACTGGTATAGCATCTTCAGGAAGCTCCATGTAGCCATATTGTTGGAGTTGTTAAGCCGCAGGCTGAATTCACACCTGGGACATTTTGAGTAGTGGGCAGATTTGCTGCCATTCTAAATACCCAGGTGTGAGTGCAGCCTGAGGCCTTACAAAATCCAACAATATGGTGACTTGGAGCTTCATGAAGACTCTATACCAGTGAAACATGTAAAGGCGGTAACACGATCGCCATATCCAGTTTACAAGATGACGTCACTTCTGGTTCTGGTATTTGGAATGCACCAACTGTCTACGAACTGTGTACAAAGCTTCTCCAGGATACCATATTGTATTGAAGTTTTACAGAAAATGACAGCGCTGCAGACTGAAAACAAAGGGTAATTTTTTTTTATAGAATTCAATGGCAATATGGCTTGTGTCTCCATTGTATATGCTATTTCTTTTTAAATGTGCTAGTTTTTTTGCCCATAAAAGTGGACTAACCCTTTAAGTAGAAAAGGGGCTTTAGGCTTCAAGACAAACTTGTCTACGTGTAACACCAGGAAAGGCTCTTTACAGGATAAGGTTGCCAACTCAGAGACCCTTCACATGGAGGTAATAGCAACAAAGGCTTTCTTATGGATATTCTTTTATCTGACATAATTCACAAGTTCAAATGGTGGCCTCTGAAGGGTCAAAGGAATCCCTTTAAGGTCCAACAGAGTTACATGGGAATGTTTGGGAGATGTGTGAAATACCCTGAACAAATGCATTAACTAAGAAAGGAGAAGCCAACAGTCTCTGAAACAAAATAGCGAAGGCCAAGATTGGTTCCTTGATGGTACTCAAGGCCAGATGCTGATCTAGACCATACTGTGCAAAGAACAAGATGCTTCTCATGGAGTAGTTCCTAGGTCAGAAATGTTTAGTCTTGCACCTGTCATGAACAGGTGTGACCAGAACCATGTGATCTGTGACAGAGGACACCAAAACATATATAAGTGAGTAATATAAAGTTTATTAAAGATAAGTAGTAAATAAGTAACACCCTAAATACAAATAGTGCTCATCCAACCAACCAACAGAAACCCACAGACAACAGATAATTATATACAGCCAAGGGAAGTACCAAAATCAAACATGTTAGCCAGGCCAGGGTCATACACAGCAGATCAGCATATGAACAAAGGGATGTTCTATAAAACATAAATGTAAGCCAAGCCAATGTCATACACAGGGAGTCAGCAGATGAGGACAAGGAACAGGAACAAAACAAGACAGGGAGAGGATGCATGGATCAGACTGCAGAGCAGGGATACAAGGTAACAGGTGGGACCAGGTGGGGATCAGGACAGGGAGACAGGATCAAGTACACTGGTAACAGGTTCAGGGTACAGGAACAGGCTTGGGATCAGGATCAGCTAGCAGGCTAGCAGGTCAGGGCGCAAGGATGAAACCAAGGCAAACATGTGAGTGCTTGCCGGGTATTTATAAGCCTGTAATTGGCCTCAAGTGACACCTGATTGCAGGAAGTGCTGTCTGCTCCACACTGCCAGGATCCATCCGCTGGTGTACGTCAGTACTGCGGCCCAAAGATGACATAACCTCAGCAGGGAAAAGCTCTCCTGACAGTTCCAAACTGCCAGGAGATACCTGCTGGTGGACTTCAGTACTGCACGCCAAATGACAGATATTACCAGCGGATGGAACTTTTCCTGACAGCACCACTCAAAACAGGCTTTTAACCACTTCAGCCCCGGACCAATAAATACCTTAAGGACCAGAGGTCTTTTTCCAATTTCGCACTGCGCTGCTTTAACTGGTAATTGCGCGGTCATGCAATATTGCACCCAAACGAAATTTGCGTCCTTTTCTTCCCACAAATAGAGCTTTCTTTTGATGGTATTTGATTGCCTCTGCGATTTTAATTTTTTGCGATATAAATGGAAAAAGAGCGAAAATTTTGAAAAAAAATGATATTTTCTTCTTTTTGTTATAAGAAAAATCGAATAAACTAAATTTTAGTCATACATTGAGGGCAAAATTTATTCAGCCACATGTCTTTAGTAAAAAAAATGTCAATAAGCGTATATTTTTTGGTTTGCGCAAAAGTTATAGCGTCTACAAACTAGAGTACATTTTCTGGAATTTACACAGCTTTTAATTTATGACTGCCTATCTCATTTCTTGAGGTGCTAAAATGGCAGGGCAGTACAAACCCCCCCCAAATGACCCCATTTTGGAAAGTAGACACCCCAAGGAAACTGCTGATGGGTATGTTGAGCCCATTGAATATTTATTTTTTTTGTCCTAAGGGATTGAATAATGACAAAAAAAAAAAATGTACAAAAAGTTGTCACTAAATGATATATTGCTCACACATGCCATGGTTATATGTGGAATTGCACCCCAAAATATATTCCGCTACTTCTCCCGAGTACGAGGATACCACATGTGTGGGACTTTTTGGGAGTCTAGTCGCGCACGGCATCCCGAAAACCAATCACCACCTTCAGGATTTCTAAGGGTGCAAATTTTTGATTTCACCCCTCACTACCTATCACAGTTTCGAAGGCCATAAAAAGCCAAAATAGCACAAAACCCCCCAAAATGACCCCATTTTGGAAAGTAGACACCCCAAGCTATTTACTGAGAGGCATGTTGAGTCCATGGAATATTTTATATTTTGCCACAAGTTGCGGGAATATTACAAACTTTTTTTTTTTTGCACAAAGTTGTCACTAAATGATATATTGCTCACACATGCTATGGGCATATGTGAAATGATACCCCAAAATACATTCTGCTGCTTCTCCTGAGTACAGGGATACCACATGTGTGGGACTTTTTGGGAGCCTAGCCGCGTACGGGACCCCGAAATCCAAGCACCGCCTTCAGGATTTCTAAGGGCATAATTTTTTTATTTTACTCCTCACTACCTATCACTACCTATCACAGTTTTGACGGCCATAAAATGCCAAGATGGCACAAAACCCCCCCAAATGACCCCATTTTGTAAAGTAGACACCCCAAGCTATTTGCCGAGGGCCATCTTGACACTATTGAATATTTTTTTTTTTTGTCCCAAGGGATTGAATAATGACAAAAAAAAAAAAAAATGTACAAAAAGTTGTCACTAAATGATATATTGCTCACACATGCCATGGTTAAATGTGGAATTGCACCCCAAAATATATTCAGCTACTTCTCCCGAGTATGGGGATACCACATGTGTGGGACTTTTTGGGAGTCTAGTCGCGTACGGCACCCCGAAAACCAATCACCACCTTCAGGATTTCTAAGGGTGCAAAGGCCATAAAATGCCAAAATAGCACAAAACCCCCCCCAAATTACCCCATTTTGGAAAGTAGACACCCCAAGCTATTTACTGAGAGTCATGTTGTCTGAACGAAAAAAAAGAGATTGATCGGTGGGTATGCCCACCATTAGATACCTCCCTTCATCCACCCACTTCTAATGATGGACATACATGCACCATTTATATATGCCGAAGCATGGGGGCATCCTCCCGCAAAAAAGTTATGCCGCGTACATACGTTCAAACTTTTCCATGGGCAAGCCCCCTGTCGGAATTTTGACCGTATGTACGCGGCATTAGGAGCAAAATCGCTCCTCCACCCCTTATGCCCCCATGTTTCGGCATATATGCTCTTTTTTAACTGTGGTGGTGAAATCACCGCCTACAGCACTGGAGTCACGGCTTTATGTATCGTGGGAGCAAACGCTGTTGCTGTCAAGATAAATAAATCCGCGCTGCAGCTGAATGGCGTACCTGCTAAGCAAATTATGGTTAACGTTAAAACAAAGTAACATCCCAGTAAAACCTTACCATACCATACCTGCAAAGCAATTGCCAAAAAAAACAGTAAAAAATAAAACATTTTTTAACACAACCTGCGCCTAAAATATATATATGCCGAAGCATGGGGGCATCCTCCCGCAAAAAAGTTATGCTGCGTACATACGTTCAAACTTTTCCACGGGCAAGCCCTCCGTCGGAATTTTGACCGTATGTACGCGGCATTAGGAGCAAAATCACTCCTCCACCCCTTATGCCCCCATGCTTCGGCATATATGCTCTTTTTTAACTGTGGTGGTGAAATCACCGCCTACAGCACTGGAGTCACGGCTTTATGTATCGTGGGAGCAAACGCTGTTGCTGTCAAGATAAATAAATCCGCGCTGCAGCTGAATGGCGTACCTGCTAAGCAAATTATGGTTAACGTTAAAACAAAGTAACATCCCAGTAAAACCTTACCATACCATACCTGCAAAGCAATTGCCAAAAAAAACAGTAAAAAATAAAACATTTTTTAACACAACCTGTGCCTAAAATATATATATGCCGAAGCATGGGGGCATCCTCCCGCAAAAAAGTTATGCTGCGTACATACGTTCAAACTTTTCCACGGGCAAGCCCTCCGTCGGAATTTTGACCGTATGTACGCGGCATTAGGAGCAAAATCGCTCCTCCACCCCTTATGCCCCCATGCTTCGGCATATATGCTCTTTTTTAACTGTGGTGGTGAAATCACCTCCTACAGCACTGGAGTCGCGGCTTTATGTATCGTGGGAGCAAACGCTGTTGCTGTCAAGATAAATAAATCCACGCTGCAGCTGAATGGCGTACCTGAAAACATGAAAAATGGTTAACAATAACACAGTAAACAGTAAAGTATAAAAAATTTGAGAGAAGAGAGAGAGAGAGAGAGAGAGAGAGAGAGAGAGAGAGAGAGAGAGAGAGAGAGAGAGAACAATAAAACGACAACTATTTTTGGTTTTTATATTTTATATATTTATTTTTTTTTATACACTTTTTTTTTGAACTGTAAACTGTAACTGTAACGGTTCGGGTCTCTCAAAATGCGATGGCATCTTGGGAGACCCTGTGTAAGTGTGCCTAGCCTGTGAAATGCTGTACCCTACGCTAATACTTCACTAGTTCATGGTAGCGTTCAAAACACTCACCCTGACAAAGACCAGGATTGCCAGGACAGCGTGGACAATAAGAACGGGTGTCACGCCTATATCCGCGTTTGCTACAGACACGACATCTTTTTTGGGGGGCTCGTTGGGTAGGGGTACTCGGGAGGACATAAGAATAATGCCTCTCATGCAGCCGGCTTACTGCATTTGGTTGGGAATGGTGAGGTACAGAACCGTCTGGAAACAGAAGCTCTGTGACAACCTCTCTTTGGAAGAAAAGAAAGGTTAATGTTCCGCCTGAAGTTTTGTATAGCACAAAAGCATTCAGCAAAGCCAATTGAAATAAGTAAGCAGACACTTTTTTGTACCAGCGTCTGGTCTTACGGGAAGTTAGATACGGCGCCAACATCTGGTCATTGAGGTCCACCCCTCCCATATTTTTGTTATATTCGTGGACACAGAGGGGTTTCTCCACAATATCAGTCGCCGTAGAAATTTGGACCGTCGTGTCTGCATGAAGGGAGGTAAGAACGAAAACATTCTTATTATGCCTCCACTTCATAGCGAGCAAATTATTACACCGATAGCAGGCTCTCTCCCCCAGCCTAAGACGGGAATCTACAAGCCGCTGGGGAAAGCCCCGGCGATTAGGTCGCACGGTGCCACATGCTCCAATCTGATTATCAAATAAATGACTAAACAGTGGCACGCTGGTGTAATAGTTGTCCACGTACAAGTGGTACCCCTTTCCGAATAAGGGTGACACCAATTTCCACACTATCTTGCCAGCGCTTCCTATGTAATCAGGGCAGTTCTCCGGCTCTACGTAACTATCTTTACCCTCATAAACCATAAAGCTCCATGCATAGCCTGTGGCCCTGTCACAGCACTTATAGAGCTTGACCCCGTATCTGGTACGCTTGTTGGGAATGTACTGTTTGAATGACAAGCGACCAGTAAACTTAATCAGGGACTCATCAACGCAGACAACTTTTTGGGGAGTAAACAAGTCTGCAAAACGTTGGTTGAAGTGGTTTATGAGGGGCCGAATTTTGTAGAGCCGATCGTATTCAGGGTCTCCACGTGGACGACAAAGTTCATTGTCACTGAAGTGCAAGAACCGCAAGATCTGCTCGTATCGTTTCCTGGACATGGAGTTAGAGAACACGGGCATGTGGTCAGCCGGATGCGTGGACCAATAAGCCCGCATCCGCATAAATTTATGTGTGCCCATGTTGAGGGAAAGGCCCAAAAACTTCTTAAATTCGGAAACCGTAACTGGTTTCCAATCTCTGGCAAGAGACGGCAACTGGGGATTAGCGGCGATGCGTTGACCAGCATATAAATTGGTTTGGTCCACAATAGATCTATAGAGATCTTCCGTGAGATACAGAGAATAAAAATCGAGTGGCGTAAAATCATCTGTATCCACCTGAATACCGGGTTGGGCAGTGAATGGGGGAAGTACGGGTTCTGCAGAAGTGGTGGGCACCCAATTGGGATAGGCGAATTCTGCAGGAAGGGCACTATGGGTACGACGGGCCTGTCTTTGTCTTCTTCTTGGTGGCAGCGGGACACTACTTGTGCTTGCCACCTCGCCAGCTTGAACTGCACTTATGGGACTCGCCATGTCACCACGTGATACTGCAGTGCTGGATGTACGTCCAGGGTGTACTAGGCCGCTGGTGCTTGCCAGTTCACCAAAAGGATGAGCGGCGCTAGTACTGGCTCTATACTCCATACGAGGGACTTGCGGTTCCTGCACCTCAACAACATCAGAAAATCGGGGTCGGGTACGCCTGACAATAGCAGGGACCTCTTCTTCGTCGTCAGAGCTATCTGACATGGAGGCGCTGTCCTCTACAGGTTCGTATTCTGAGCCTGAATCTGACAGATCAGTGTCTTCCTCTTCACTATCTGTCATGCTCAGAAACGTGTAGGCCTCTTCACTAGTGTACCTTCGCTTTGCCATTTTGGGCTCTAAATTTAGGGGTACAGTAGTGAGACTCACAGGTAAAAAAGCACCTAGCCTGTCAGCGACTGTATAAAACGCTACAAAAAAAACTGTTAGCGATCGCAGGGATCAGGCCTGACTCTGCGAACGCTGCAGTTATGTGTGTTGTGTTTTGTAAGTGACAGTGATCGATCGATACTGCACTTGGGTGGGCTGGGCTGGGCTGGGCAGAGGGGCAAAACGCAGGTGCTAGCAGGTATCTGGATTGATCCTGCTAACAATGCGTTTTTTAGAACCCTAAATTGCTGGGCACGCTAGTATAGACCTGATCAGATCAGATATTGATCTGTTCGGATACTATACCACTAAGGGAGGTGTATGCTTTGCGCGTGGGTGTTAGCGGTGATGGCACTAACCTAGCACTGCCTGGGGCGACGCAGACCCTTTCTGACCCTAAAACCAAATTTATATCACCCGCCGGGTGATCAGGGGGTTAAACCTTTATTAGGTAATAAATGGCGGGTGCCCTGATGCTATAAAAAGCTAACTACCTAACCAGCGTCACCCGTAACACTTATACGGTGATCACTGGTGAAAGGGTTAACTAAGGGCAATCAGGGGTTAAAACCTTTATTGGGTATTTATATGGGGGTACCTGAAGCTTTATAAAAACCTGATGGGGAACCTAAATAACTAAATAACTAACTGGCTAACCAGCGTCACCAGTGACACTTATGCAGCGATCGCTGGTGAAAGGGTTAACTCTAGGGGCAATCAAAGGGTTAAAACCTTTATTGGGTTATATATCGGGGTACCTAACGGTATAAAAACCTGGCGTTGAACCTAAAAAAAAAACTAGCTTCCTAGCGGGACCAGTGACACTATTGCAGCGATCAGAAAAACGATCGCTTAGTGACACTGGTAAAAGAGGGTGAAAGGGTTAACTGGGAGGGCAATCAAGGGGTTAAACCTTTATTAGGGGGGGGTAGGGGGCTACCCTGGACCTAAAGGGGCCTAACACTAGCTGCCCTGACACTTTTTACAGTCACAACTGACACTAAATGTAGTGATCAATAAATAAATGAACACTGCATTAGTGACACTGTGACTGGGGGGGGGGGGGGGCGGGGGGCCGATCGGGGGGTGACTGGGGTGAAATGTGTGCCTGTGTGTACCTATGTGTCAGTGGACTGTTGGTGCACTTACTTGGACGTCTTCACTCCTCGCTGTCCGGTTCAAAAAGACCGCCACGAGGAGTGTGACATCACTTCCTCCTCCTGTGTTTACATTTTCACAGGGGAGGAAGTTCGTCACTGGCCAGGAGCGATCGAGAGGGGATGGGCGGAAACCAACGGCCATCCCCTCATCGCCGATCGCTCCGGCACCGAAAGGGACCGCCGTATCTAGCGGGAGGGGGTCCGATCGGACCCCCCACCCGCTAGAAGGCATTCACGTACATTTACGTGATTGTGCCTGCCTGTGCCATTGTATTGACGTACATTGGCAATACGGCGGTCCTGAAGTGGTTAAGGTGCTGCGTTTGGAAGGAAGTCAGCTTCTCAGACCTTGAGAAGCTGATTTCCTAGCTATTCAGGGATGACGACTCAATTAAGCTGTCCCCTGGGCTTCAACAGCCAAGTGGCTAAGAAGCAGGTTGGTGGACCAGCCCTTGGGACAGGTGGTCTAGACAGAGTCTAGAGTAGTTCTGCCTAAGAGACTCGAGTTCACTATCCTTTGAGCGGTGTGACTTCTAGTGCCTCCTTGATGGTTGCTGCAAGCCACAGCCATGGAATTGTGCCACTGGATTCATATTGAATGACCACTCCAGGGATAGAGGGACAATTGCATCGCCCCAGATTCCAGCGAACTGTTGATGGGAAACTGGGCTCCGGCGACCAAGTTTCTGCACCCAAAGAACATCTGGAACTCCTCTACCCAACAAGATGGCATCCTTTTCCACATCTTTGTGATCCTCCAAAGCCAGATTTGGATGGCTTTGGAGGACCACATCTTCTGTGAAAGTTTGTTCCAGAGTTTGGCTTGGAGTGGTAGCCCTGAGAGAGACAAAGGAACCTTTCTTACCCTCAGAAGTAAAAGATCTACTTGTAGAAGCATGGACCCTCTTTCTCTGGGGAGAAATGGCACAACTGAAAACCTACCAAGACACAGCCATCCACCTAAACTGGACAGGCCAGGCAAGGAGAGCAGTCATCAGAGAAGCAGCCAGGCGGCCCATGGTAACTCTGGAGGAGCTGCAGAGATCCACAGCTCAGGTGGGAGAATCTGTCCACAGGACAACTATTAGTCGTGCACTCCACATGACTAATAGTCATGTGCCATTCCTCCTTTACGGAAGAGTGGCAATTAGAAAGCCATTATTGAAAGAAAGCCATAGGAAGTCCTGCTTGCAGTTTGCAAGAAGTAATGTGGGATACACAGAAAACATGTGGAAGAAGGTGCTTTGGTCATATGAGACCAACACTGAACTTTTTGGCCTAAAAGCAAAATGCTATGTGTGGTGGAAAACTAATACTGCATATCACCCTGAACACACCATCCCCACCGTGAAACATGGTGGTGGCAACATCATGTTGTGGGGATGCTTTTCTTTAGCAGGTACAGGGAAGTTGGTCAGCGTTAATTGGAAGATGGATGGAGCCAAATACAGGGCAATCTTAGAAGAAAACCTGTTATGCCCCGTACACACGAGCGGATTTTCCTTCGGAAAAAACTTGGATGGTTTTTCCAATGGTATTCCGCTCAAGCTTGGCTTGCATACACATGGTCACACAAAAGTTCTCTGAACTTGCGACCATCAAGAACGCAGTGACGTACAACACTACGACGAGCCGGAAAAATTAAGTTCAGTGCTTCTGAGCATATGTCGAATTGCTTCCGAGCATGCGTATGAATTTTGTGCGTCGGAATTTGTAGAGACGATCAGAATTTCCGATCAGAACTTTTTCCAACTGAAAAATAGAGAACCTGCTCTCAATCTTTTGCTGGCAGGAATTCCTGATGTAACGGAAACCTGCATTACATCAGAGGGGGGCGGGGTCACCCGCACATCATTGGGGAAGCCGGGCTTTCCCCTTGCGTCAGAGGAGGGTGGGGTCAGGTGACGGATGGCCCCACCCTCCTCAGATAAGCGTCAGGCTGCCGGGTTCCCCGCAGTGTCTCTGGTGGAGACAGAGGATGGATGCGCTGCACTGGAGGGAGAGATCACCCATCGCTGGATCTGATCAGCCATCGCTGGACCCCGGAGAGATGATCATCTGTCGCTGGATAGGAAGAGTGGATTACCACCGCTGAAATCTTTTAAAATTTTTTTTTACTTTTAATAAAGTACTTTTGCAACGGTGTGTGTGTGTGTGTGTCTTACCATTTCAAACTGGGGGGCGGGATCTGGGGGGTCCCATTGTTAAAGGGGGCTTCCAGATTCTGATAAGCCCCCCACAGACCCCGACAACCACCGGCCAGGGTTGTGGGGATGAGGCCCTTGTCCTCATCGACATGGGGACAAGGTGCTTTGTGGCCTGGTACAGTTCAGAAGGGGTGGCTTAAGCATGTCGGAGTAGAGCACTCTGCTGGATGAGCTCCCGGCTTCGTGGCCCCACTCGGCTATCGCGCTTGTTTTCTGTTGCTATCTGACTACGGTATGCTACCTAAAAGGCACCGAACCCGTATCGCTGCCCGGGGGACTGCAATTCCTAAGAATTCGTCGGCGATCCGACGCTTCCTCAGACAGGTACCGCCCGACATGGAAGAAGTCCTAGCTCCAGCTCCAGCGTCACGTAACGAAGGGCTGGAACCGCCCAGCACGATGGATCCCGCAGGCTCCTCTTCTTCTCCTCCTCCCCCCCTTGGACCTCCCCTTGGACCTCCGGACTCCCTCGATCCGCCTCGTAACCCTCGTAACCCTCCTATCCTTCCTATCCCTCTCAACCCTGACAGCTCTACTCTGCAGCTTCTGCAGCCTGGTAACAGCGATAATAGAGGGGAGAGCAGGGCACCTTTACAGGAGATGGCGCCCAGAGACCTGGGAGAATCTGCAGTAATGAATCAAGACACCCGGACCCTTCTCCAGGCACTCCAGGCACTACCAACACGGGCGGATATGGAGGCTATGATTCAACGACTTGAGGAGACTCACCGCCGGGATCTACTAGAGGTACGGGGGGAGGTTGGTAGCCTAGCGGAACGGATGGCTACAGGAGAAGCTGCAGTCATCTCATTAGAAAATAGGGTGCTGGTATTGGAGCAGGAGAGATCCCAGCAACGAGAGGCGACCGCTGCTATGCAGTTGCAAGTGGAGGAAGTAGAGGATCGCAGTCGCCGATCTAACGTGCGATTCAGAGGCATTCCTGAATCCATAGGGACGGGAGACCTAGGTGAGGTGGTACTGGGGGTGCTCCGTACAGTAGTCGCTGACTTAAACATGACCTTTGAATTAGACCGGGTTCATAGAATACCGGGACCTACCTCAACTGATCCGTCGAGACCAAGGGATGTGATCTGCCGGTTCCATAGCTATATTCAGAAGGAGCTAGTGCTACGCCGCGCATGGGAACATGGAGCAGTAGAACTGGAAGGAGCCCAGGTGATCTTGTTGCCAGATCTTTCTAGGGCCACGTTGAAACGCAGAGCCCTGCTTCGCCCCCTACTAGAGCTTGCTAAACAGCGTGGTTATTCTTATCGCTGGGGATACCCCTTGGCGGTGACCTTTAGAAAGGAGTCGTCCACATTTACACTCCGGGCCCCAACTGATCTCCCGGCCCTGTTTAGCTTCTTAGGCGAGGAACCAATCCCGATACCTGATTGGCAACAACTAATCCCTCGCAGTTTAAGTGAACAGGGGGCTCCCCCACAACATGGGTTAGCATCTAGTCGCCACCAGCAACCAGGAAGACGACGACGTTCGGTACCAGGTGAACCAGGCGAACCACCAGCACCACCACCACCACATGAATAAACTAGGGACAGGACATGGAAGGTCCCTTATGTGGACCCTTAAGTGGACCCTCCTTTCATGATGGCCCACTTTTCCATGGTGGTTACTTGTATGGGACACTAGAGAGGTAGATATCCCCGATGGAAGATAGATAGGCAACTTAGTATTGGGGTAAGGGTTATTCTTCACTAGCTTGGGGGAGATGATTTCGGGGAGAGCGTGGGGGAGATGCGGGGTAGGCTGTGGGGCTAAGGGGTAAGATGTACAGGGGTAAGATGCATAGGAGAGACTACGGGAGACTATGGGAGAGACTGTGAGAGACTTGCTTTTTTGGTACCTGGCCTCACCTGCTTACCCTGCTTACCCCGCTTGGACTTCTACTGTTCCCCCTCGTGGGGCCTATTGATCATATGTTTTTGCACGTGGGGACGGGGGTTCACGAGAAGGAATAAGACGTACCCATGAATGTATTTAAACCTTCTATAGCATTCTTTGGAGGAACACAATTTCTATTAAGCTTAAATGCTTCCATTTCCTTTTTGATTATTTTTGATTTCGGATTGCCCCTGAGGACTTAGTGGGATGATGTGCTGGGGGTACGAGAAAGGGGACTTAGTAATAAGGATATATATGGGGGGTTTTCCTTTCCCTTTTTTTTTTTTTTAGATGAATGGGCTTGGAAACGGGATATTGGATATTGGATTGAAGGGTAGAAGGGATGGGTAGAGGTGATGCGGTAATTAGAGGAGACTGGGAGGTGAGGGAAAGTAGAGATATTTTTGGGTATGTGATATGTGTATGTATATGCTCTCTCCCCCCTTTCCCCCTTTTTATTTTCCTCTTATTTTTTTTATTTTTTTTTCTCTCTGCTATGTCCCCATCATGACCCCTCTCCCCTGCCCTGTGACCTTCCCTCCGCCCTCGCCCATGCCCAAACCCTTTTTCTCCTTTCCTTTTTTTTTTTTTCTCCCTCCCCCCCCCCGTTCTACTTTGCTGCTTGTTGTTTAAATGTTTTTGGTCTCTGGGAGCAATTATAAGACTTAGGGGTTAAATTAGGGGTAGATAATATATAAATAACCAAGGAAAATGATGTTTCCCCTCAGACCTATATGTATGCTATATGCACGTATGTGGCCCTAAGAGGGGGGGAAGGGAATGGGGGGGGATTTTCTTTTCCTCCCCTTTTTTTTATTTTTTTATTTTATTTTTTATTTTATTTTTATTTTTTTTGTTGTTCGTCTCCCCAGCCAGGACTAGTGTGTATCTGCTGGGTTCCCCTGTGCGTTCCCGACTATTGGGTGCGTCCGGGGACCCCCTCTAGGTCTTATTAAGTAGAGAGATGGATAGTGTTAAGCTATAAAGTTTCCTGATAGGAGGTATAAAATACGTTGTTTAAAGTTTGTTTATATATACGCAGATTGCTTATCGATATATTATATTTTTTGTTTCATTATGCCGAGTGGCGGGGCTCGAGATCCGGGGGCTCTCTCTCCGGAATGCTTACCCTCTTACCCATTTAGGACGGCGCTTTAAATCCAGCATAAGGCCTTAAGCATAATTTTGCTATTCTAGTATATTATTTCTGGATTAGTAAATCCAGGATAGGTTCTTGTTTCTTTTTCCTTTTTTTCATTTGATTTTCTGATTTTTATTTATTTTTTTATTTTTTTCCTTTCTCGTCCCCCTCTTCTTTTTTTTTTTTTTCCTGGTACTGCACTTCTGGTCTTTGCCAGGGACGCGATGGCAGGTTCTTTTAAAGTTATATCCTGGAATGTTAAGGGTCTGAATTCCCCTGAGAAAAGGCGCGTGCTCCAGCGGGAGTTGAAGACATCCCATATAGATGTAGCATTCCTCCAAGAAACCCACTTCAAAACTACCAACCTCCCGATATTACACTCGCGAGCTTTCACCCATGTTTACCACTCTACCAATTTAACGTCTAAAACTAAAGGGGTCTCCATTATGATTTCTAGTGGCCTCCCTTGGGTCATGCAGGATTTACTGGACGACCCTGAGGGGCGCTTTCTGTTTGTTAAAGGTAAAATGGGAGAACTTGTTTTTACCTTTGCTACAGTGTATGCCCCTAATGAACGCCAGGACGTGTTTCTCAATACGACTTTACATAAACTACGGGATTTTCATGATGGCCAGATGATACTGGGAGGGGACTTTAATGTCCCCCTCTCGCCATCATTTGATACTTCCACCTCCCGTTCCTCGATCCCCCGTGGCGGTAAGGAAACGGATATCTAAATGTTTATTGGCCGATCAATTAATGGACGTTTGGCGCTTACAGCATTCAGGGGAACGGGACTACTCTTTCTATTCTCCCCCCCATAGATCATACTCGAGGATAGATTTTTTCTTGATACCGCATGATCAGCTGCATTTAGCGAGTGCCTCTTCCATTGGTCATATTACATGGTCTGATCACGCCCCGGTAAGTATTACATACGTGCTTTCTAGGCAGTTCTCGCCTAGATCTACTTTTTGGCGCCTAAATGAGAGCCTTCTACAGACACCAGAAGTTATGGCGGATGTAACAAAAGAACTGGGCCTCTACTTTCAGGAGAATGATACAAAGGATTGTGACCAAGCGATAATTTGGGAGGCCCACAAAGCGGTGCTTCGGGGGAATACTTATTAAACACGGGGCACGTATTAAGAGATTACGTAACTAACAACTGACCAAACTCTATTATGACCTGGCTCACGCAGAGGCACAACATAAACATGCCCCGTCACGAGGATCGGAGATTGAACTGGGGATACTCCGCACCCAGATTATAGACATGCTTCACTACAAAGCAAAGGCAGCACTCCAATTTTGCCGCAAACTGACCTATGAGTCAGGAGATAAGTGCGGGAAATTGTTGGCAAAATCTGTCAAGGAACTGAAATCGGCTTCTTTTATACCACAGATGATGACGGACAAGGGCCAAAGGGTTTCAACCCCGACACAAATAGCGGAAGTTTTTGGGAAATTCTATACTAATCTTTACAATATACCAGACTCAGATATAAGGCAAACCGATATAGATAGCTATGTAGCTAGTGCTAGCTTAAAAACCCTTTCATCAGAGTCAAAGGAATCTTTGGAAAACCCGATCACATTAGAAGAAGTCCAAACCGTAGTGAGTTCGCTGAAGCTGGGGAAAGCGCCGGGCCCAGATGGATATACGGCGCAATATTATAAGACCTTCCTTCCTATCCTTGGCCCGCAATTAGTGAATTTATTTAATGCCCTGAGCTCGAACGTGGATTTCCCACTAGATACCCTTAGAGCCCATATCGCATTGATCCCAAAGGAAGAAAAAGATCCAGGGCTCTGTGGGAGCTATAGGCCTATCTCCCTACTTAATTTAGATCTGAAATTATTCTCTAAAATCCTGGCAACCCGAATGGCTCGACATATGCAATCCCTTATCCATGCTGACCAGGTGGGGTTTATCCCCACCAGAGAAGCTAGGGATAATACTATTAAGGTGCTTGATTTGGTACACAAAGCAAAATCTACAAAGACCTCATGTGTCCTTGTAAATACGGATGCTGAGAAAGCCTTCGATAGAGTTAATTGGAATTTTATGTTTTCAGTCCTTCAGTCCTTCAGTATATAGGACTGGGAGACCGGATGTTGACATGGATTAGGAAGATATACTCACGACCCTCAGCCCAAGCTAAGGTGAATGGGGTGCTTACATCTCCGATATACATAAGGAACGGGACTAGACAAGGTTGCCCGTTGTCCCCCCTCTTATTTGTACTGTCCCTGGAACCTTTACTAGCTTCTATTCGTCGGAATTCAGACATTATGGGGCTCCATATGGGCACCACTGAATGTAAAATATCGGCTTTTGCAGACGATATGCTGTTTTCACTCACAAACCCCAGAGTCTCCTTGCCAAACTTATTCCGAGAATTTAAGTTGTACGGGAAGCTGTCACACTTGAAAATAAATTTTTTTAAATCTGAGGCTATGGGGATAGCTATTTCTCCGAATGTACTACAGGACCTGCAATCAGGTTTCCATCTTAAGTGGACTGACTCAGCGCTTAAATACTTAGGTACTCACATCCCAGCAGATATTGGGCATACATTTAAGTTGAATTTCCCCAGTCTTTTGGTTAAAACTCGCAGCCTGTTGCATAAGTGGCACTCGGGCCTTCACTCCTGGTTCGGGAGATGCAACTTAATTAAAATGAGTATACTTCCTAAGTTTATATACCTTTTCCGAGCTCTTCCGATTCGGATCCCGGTTTCCTTCTTCAAACAAATTCAAACCTTGATCACTCAATTTATATGGGCACATAAAAAACCCAGACTTAAGTGCTCCCAATTTACTCTATCCAAACAGCAGGGGGGGTTGGCCTTACCTGACTTACGACGCTATTATTTGGCTTCCCACTTAGAGCGCATTTTAGACTGGAATCGTAACAGTCATATTAAGCTTTGGGTTCGACTAGAGCAATCTCAATCAAGGTTCCCCTTGAGAAGTGCCATTTGGTGCTATCAAGCATTAACGGTAGAGATAAAATTACACCCTACTATTGGGGCGACACTGAAAATTGGTCACTTAATTGCATCCCAGAATAAGCTTACATCCCTGACATCTCCTCTGTACCCTATATTAGGACATCCACATTTTGAGCTGGGGAATTATCCCCAAGAGTACAAAGGCCTCAGGGATTCAGCACTAGATCATGCATCGAAATTCGTTATCAATGGGCGGTGGCCATCTATGCCCTCCCTAATGGACCCATTGGGGTTATATCGCTTAACATTTTGGAGGGCGGTGCAATTACACCACTTATTACACTCCATTCCTAATCCCCCAGCCTTCACTAGTCCCCCAACAAGATTTGAGATATTATGTAGGAGTGAAAGTCCCTTGGCTCATAGCCTCTCCCAGATTTATGCTCTCTTGAATAAGCCAGAGGACCACCTCCACCTGTCTTGTTTAGCGAGATGGGAGAGAGACCTTGGGTGTGTTTTTTCCCCCAATACAGAAACAACGTATTATCACTTTGACCTTTAAAACCTCGTTGTGTACTAAGATACAAGAGATGAACTTTAAAATCCTCACTAGGTGGTACTTAACTCCATCGAAAATACGTAAATGCTTTCCATCTGCTTCAGACAGGTGCTGGAGATGTGGCGAAAACGAGGGCACGTTGCTCCACATTTTTTGGTCATGCCCTAGATTGTTGGATTTCTGGAAGGAAATCCACCGTATAACCCAAATGTTTACAGATTTCTCCATTCCAGAAGAGGCTGTTTTTTTTCTTCTACATCATTCCCAGATTCCCATTAAGCAGTATAAAAAATCTATTATGCGACATCTTTTGAATGCAGCGAAGTCCTGCATCCCCCTTTACTGGAAACAGAGTCCCCCCCCCCCCCCCCCCTCTATTGCACAGTGGATCAGGAAAATAGAGGATATAAAGAAAATGGAAGATCTGATCCAGACAGCTCAGAATAAACAAGAAACTTTCAAACAGACATGGGATCCTTGGAATGTTTTCTTACTCTCGCTGGAAGGACGTAGCCTTCAGGTGTCTTAAGGATTGGTAGTCCTTTTGGTCAGGTCTATGCGCTATCACTTGCCATTGCGCCCTGTTCGGCTCTGCCAAGTTCCACTTTGCCGCATGGGACTCTAAGAGTGCGGCAGGAGGAACACAAGTAAAAGCAGTTACTCTGTTTTTAGTACACGTTTCGATCTAGTGTACTTATACCCCCTTTTTTTTTCTCTTTATATTTTTAATCCCTGTAGAAAAGAGTGAAAATGGGAGAGATGGTTCCCCCCCCACCCCCGGAGAGGGGTTGGGCTAGGGGGGTTCGGTACTAGGGAGACCCTGGATCTTGGCTTTGTTTTTTTTTTTCCTTATTTTTTCCTTTTTTTTCTGGATATTTCTTGAAGGGGGAAAACCTGATGGGTATCTTCTGTATAGTCTTGATAAGACTTATGTATTTGTCTGATGTTCTGTATCTACCTGCTTGTATGGTACCCTGGGGACTGTCTTCCCTTGTTTGGAGTTTAATAAAAATTATATTTACAGAAGGGGGGGGCACTCTCGTCCCCATCTCTTTTCCTGCTGCCTGCCAGGTTTGCGTGCTCGGATAAAGGGTCTGGTATGGATATTTATATCCATACCAGACCTGAAGGTCCCGGTAATTGAATTTGGGGGACCCCCATGCTTTTTTTTTTTTTTTTTTTTTAATGACTTATCTGTATTACAACGAGCCAACAATTCATTATAGCTGCGGGTGATTTTTAAATGATTTTTTTTCCTGCAGAAATGACACTTTGTGCAGGGACAGTTCTAAGCACTGGAAACATGCACCCCTTCACAGGCATATTATACACACCCCCAGGTACGAAATTTAAAGGAATATTACACTTTTATTGTTTCACTTTAAGCATCATTAAAATCAATGCTACCGAAAAACTTTTAAAACTTTTTTGCATTGATACATGTCCCCTGGGGCAGGACCCAGGTCCCCAAAAACTTTATGACAATAACTTGCATATTAGCCTTTAAAATTAGCACTTTTGATTTTTAACGTTTGAGTCCCATAGACTTTAATAGGGTTCTAAAGTTCACACAAAGTTTAGGTCTGTTCGCAGGTTCTGGTGCAAACCAAACCGGGGGGTGTTCGGCTCATCCTCAATAGCCACACATAGACCTCTAGAGATTGGTATTATTAGATGGGCTGCAAACATATGCATGATTTTGGGTGACATAATAGTGTCCTGTTTGTTTCCCTCCTCTCCCTCTAGACCTTGTATTGTCTACCTGGGCCATTAGAAGTATAGCTTCCCTCACCTGACGTTTGTGGCTTTGGACCATCCAGTAGGTCAGGGGTAGGGAACCTCGGCCCTCCAGCTGTTTTGAAACTACAAATCCCATCATGCCTCTGCCTCTAGGAGTCATGCCTGTGATTGTTAGGGTCTTACAATATCTCATGGGACTTGCAGTTTCAAAACAGCTGGAGAGCCGAGGTTCCCTACCCCTGCAGTAGGTCCTTACCTGCATATACATCGCACATAAATAGGCTAGGTAAGTATGATTTGCTCAGACACACATGCAATCATTTCTAAGGGAAATGTCTCCATCTCTGTGGTTGTTACCCTAAATCAATCTCTTTTCTTTTTTGCCCCTAGTAATATCTGTTGCTCTGGGCTCTCCATGGGGGCCACTCGAGTGCCCTTTATGAAGTGACACCTCAGTCGTGGATTATTTCGTTGCGTGCACTCATCGCTTTCTGGACCCCAACTGCTTGAGGCTGTAGTATTTGCTAAAGTCTTTTTAAATTTGGATGCAAGATCTTTGAACTTCTATGCAAATTGGTTATCTCTGTTGCTTTATCTTTTCAACAGAGTATTGGTTGTTTCTTAACTGTATTTTCAATATTGCATATCTTTGTATCTGCATCTTCTATGTATTGTATATCCAACAATTTTTAACTTTTTCCAATAAAACAACATTATTTTCTATAATTACGGGTTGATTTGTAGAGAAGTACTGACCCTTCAAAGTCCCAATTAGAGGTAAATCTTTTTTGTTGTTAAATATTGAGTTTAGGGATGTGGGTCGGTTATGTTCATCTGTTGACAAAAAGCACCATTTAGCATATTAATTACAAAAAAAAAAAAAAAAAAGGCGACAAACCCCCCCACAATATTTTTTTACTTTCTGCTATAATACCCCAAAAAACAACAAATTTCTTCATCAGTTTAGGTCAATGTGTATTTTTCTACCTATTTTTGGTAGGAAAAAAAAAATTGCAATAGCAAATAATGATTGGTTTGTGCAAAAGTTACAGCGTCTACAAAATAGGGGATAGATTTATGGCATTTTTATTAAGTGTTCTTGCATAGCCAGAGCCCTTACTGTTATCTCACATATATATTATTATTTTTATTGCCAAAGTTACCACCCCAACTCCTCCCACAGCTTTTACACTACATAGACAGTAATATACCAAAACGTGCAGATTGTTCCCGATTGGTGTGCTATTACTTTGTGGAACGTTTTGCTGAATTGTTCACGAAATATCGTCATTTTTGCGGTGAAATTTGTCCAATAGGAATGAATGGCGTAATGTTCAAAACTAGAGTGGGAGGTGACAAAAGCTGACAACCCCATGATCAGCCAAAATATTATGACCCCCCATGATCAGCCAAAACATTATGACCCCCCCATGATCAGCCAAAACATTATGACCCCCCCCCCCATGATCAGTCAAAACATTATGACCACCCCATGGAAAAAAAATAAAAAAAATAAAATAAAAAAAAAACAGTAATTAACCACTTTCAGACCGGACCATTTTGCTGGTAAATGACCAGAGGTCTTTTTACACTTTGGCACTGCGCTGCTTTAACTGGTAATTGCGCGGTCATGCAATGTTGTACCCAAACAAAATTTGCGTCCTTTTCTTCCCACAAATAGAGCTTTCTTTTGATGGTATTTGATTGCCTCTGCGATTTTTATTTTTTGCGATATAAACGTAAAAAGACCGCAAATTTTGAAAAAAAATGATATTTTCTACTTTTTGTTATTAGAAAAATCCAATAAACTCAATTTTAGTCATACATTTAGGCCAAAATGTATTCAGCCACATGTCTTTGGTAAAAAAAAAGTCAATAATTGTATATTTATTGGTTTGCGCAAAAGTTGTCACATCTACAAACTAAGGTACGTTTTCTGGAATTTACGCAGCTTTTAGTTTACGACTGCCTATCTCATTTCTTGAGGTGCTAAAATGGCAGGGCAGTACAAAACCCCCCCAAATGACCCCATTTTGGAAAGTAGACCCCCTAAGGAAATTGATAAGAGGCATGTTGAGCCCATTGAATATTTTATTTTTTTGCCTCAAGCGATTGAATAATGACAAAAAAAAAAAATTTTTTTTTTTTTTTTTACACAAAGTTGTCACTAAATGATATTTTGCTCACACATGCTATGGGCGTATGTGAAATGACACCCCAAAATAAATTCTGCTGCTTCTCCTGAGTACGGGAATACCACATATGTGGGACTTTTTGGGAGCCTAGCCGCGTACGGGGCCCCGAAAACCAAGCACCGCCTTCAGGCTTTCTAAGGGCGTAAATTTTTGAGTTCACTTCTCACTACCTATTACAGTTTTGAAGGCCATAAAATGCCAAGATGGCACAAAACCCCCACAAATGACCCCATTTTAGAAAGTAGACACCCCAAGCTATTTGCTGAGAGGCATGTTGAGTCCATGGAATATTTTATATTTTGCCACAAGTTGCGGGAAAATTACAAACTTTTTTTTTTTTTTTTTTTTTCACAAAGTTGTCACTAAATGATATATTGCTCACGCATGCCATGGGCATATGTGAAATGACACCCCAAAATAAATTCTGCTGTTTCTCCTGAGTACGGGGATACCACATATGTAGGACTTTTTGGGAGCCTAGCCACGTACGGGGCCCCGAAAACCAAGCACCGCCTTCAGGCTTTCTAAGGGCGTTACAGTTTTGAAGGCCATAAAATGCCAAGATGGCACAAACCCCCCCCAAATGACCCCATTTTGGAAAGTAGACACCCCTAAATTTAGGGGTACACTAGTGAGACTAGGTAATAAATGGCGGGTGCCCTGAAACTATAAAAAAATAACTAACCAACCAGCGTCACCTGTAACAGTTATATGGTGATCACTGGTGAAAGGGTTAACTAGGGGGCAATCAGGGGGCTTTATGCGGTAGTATATGGGGGTCCCTGGCGCTATAAAAAGCTGCAGCGAACCTAAATACCTACCTGCCTAACTAGCGTCACCTGTGACACTAATACAGCGATCAGAAAAACGATCGCTTATTAGGCTGGGTTCACACTGGAGCGATGCGGGAACGCCACGAATGCGCGGCGGGTTCCCGCATCGCATGCCTCCCGGCGGCAGTTCACACTGCCCTATGCGAACTGCTGGGAGTGTCAGTGAAATGTTACTGACACCCCCAGATCAGTTCGCATATCGCAGTGCGATCTGCAAACTCGGATCGCATGGTGTGAACACCCATGCGATCCGATTCTGCTGCGGGCCAAAAAAAGGGTCCCGTGCGAATTTGCGGCGGGTGCGGCGAATGGCTGAACTCGAATCGCACAGAGATCGGATGTGATTTGCACTGCAGTGCGGTGCGAATCACATCCGTTCTCATAAACCGCTGCAATGTGAACCCAGCCTTAGTGACACTGGCGACGGGGGGTGATCACGGGGTTAAACCTTTATTGGGGGGGTTAGGGGGGTACCTTAGAACTAAAGGGGGCTAACCCTAACTGCCCTAACAGTTATTAGTCACAAATGACACCCGCCGGGTGATCAGGGGGTTAAACCTTTATTAGGTAATAAATGGCGGGTGCCCTGAAACTATAAAAAATAACTAACCAACCAGCGTCACCTGTAACAGTTATATGGTGATCACTGGTGAAAGGGTTAACTAGGGGGCAATCAGGGGGCTTTATGCGGTAGTATATGGGGGTCCCTGGCGCTATAAAAAGCTGCGGCGAACCTAAATACCTACCTGCCTAACTAGCGTCACCTGTGACACCAATACGGCGATCAGAAAAATGATCGCTTATTAGGCTGGGTTCACACTGGAGCGATGCGGAAACGCCGCAAATCCGCGGCGGGTTCCCGCATCGCATGCCTCCCGGCGGCAGTTCACACTGCCCTATGCGAACTGCTGGGAGTGTCAGTGAAATGTTACTGACACCCCCAGATCAGTTCGCATATCGCAGTGCGATCTGCAAACTCGGATCGCATGGTGTGAACACCCATGCGATCCGATTCTGCTGCGGGCCAAAAAAAGGGTCCCGTGCGAATTTGCGGCGGGTGCGGCGAATGGCTGAACTCGAATCGCACAGAGATCGGATGTGATTTGCACTGCAGTGCGGTGCGAATCACATTCGTTCTCATAAACCGCTGCAATGTGAACCCAGCCTTAGTGACACTGGCGACGGGGGGTGATCACGGGGTTAAACCTTTATTGGGGGGGTTAGGGGGGTACATTAGAACTAAAGGGGGCTAACTCTAACTGCCCTAACAGTTATTACAGTCACAAATGACACCAATGCAAAAAAAAAAAAAAAAAAATGACATTGGTGTCACTGTGACTGGGGGGCAGGGGTAATTGGGGGGGGTGATCGGGGGGTAAAGGGGGGGTGTGAGTGTGCCTGGCATGTTCTACTGTGTGTGTGTAGAGTGTTGGTGCAACTCACCGATCCGCTCTCCTCCGTGTCGGAACGAAAAATACCGACACGGAGGAGAGAATACATCACTTCCTCTCCTGTGTTTACATTACAGGAGAGGAAGTGATGTCACGGGGGATTCCTATTCGTCGGGAGCGATCGCGAGGGGGTGGCCATGAATGAATGGCCGCCCCCTCGTCCCGGATCGCTCCCGGACGAAAACCGACCGCCGCAGTCACCGGGCGGGGGCCCGATCGGGCCCCCGACCCGCGGGAGGCAAGGGACGTACATGTACGCCAATATGCCTGCCCGTGCCATGCTGTCGACGTACATCGTCGTGCGGCGGTCGGCAACTGGTTAAAAAAAGATTTTTTGAAAAAAATAAAAAACATTTGTTAAGAAAAAAAACGTTCAGCTCTTTCAGCTAATGATGGGGCTTCTTCAACTTTACTACCATTTATACTTTTTAAAATATTAAGCTTTTTAAACACTTTTCACAGTTACTCCAGCCACTCCAACTACACAACAGTTACTCAAGCCACTCCACCCAGTCACTCCGCCCACTCCAGTAGGTGGAGGCAAGAACACTTCACACAATTTCCCTAGAAATTGTAGCTTTTCTAGTTATTTTTTTTTACAAGTAATGGCGGCGATCTGCAATTTTTAGCGGGACTGTGACATTGCGGCGGACAGATCGGGCACTTTTTTGGGACCATGGACCTTTATACAGTGATCAGTGCCCCCTGCCCTGCCAGCCCTATATACCATACCCAAGATGGCCAAACGGTATTCCCGATGGAGTGCACATTCCCCCGAATGCATGCACATCACTGCATCATCCCACTGAGACCGGGAACCCTCTGAGTGACGACTTCCTCCTGTGCCCTGCATGTTCAAACCCGGGACACCAGAAACCACTGGCGCCGCAGAGCTAGACCCTGCAGCGCTGCCTTGATGCTCGTATTTGGATCCCTGTCATCAATTTGACATTAACAAAGATGTGCCTGCTTTTAGATTAATTAAAAATAATGCACTTACTCAAAGCAAACGTGTTAAAATTATTGCTCCACTTAGACTGGCACTGCTTGTCCTTTTTATATTTCTCCCAGAGGTTCTTCTACCATTCAGCATGCTGCCATCTCAGTGCCAACCACACTCCCTGTGGCAAACCACCCAGGCTATGGACTCCCCTTAAAAAAACCTTACAACTCTATCAGAAGTCATTTTCAACCGTTATTCAATTATTGACTCTTTGCTACTCGCCCCCTGTTGGAACTTTGGACTATATGTTCAGAATTCAGACATTTTAACTCTTCCCCCATCCCGCAGAGGATAAAGCTTTGGATGATCGAAATACCTTAGCACAATAATTGTGCTTTTTTTCCCTTGTATACAACAGATCTGTGCTGCTCCCCGCCGGCCCTGCAGTGCCTTGTACTGCATCACCTAGGAGTCTAGGGTGGACGAGAAGAGAGGAGGGGCTGGCGGGGAGCAGCGCGCCGTTAGCAGTATTATTACAGGCATTGGGTGAGTGAATTTTTTTTACTGGAGGGTGACCATCGGAGGGAGGGGGCACTACAGATGTATGGGGCCCGGGCCACACTTCAGTGCATTTCCCTCCCTCGCTGCCCCCCCTGTATGCTCTCCCCCTGTGCGTTTCCCCCCCAGTGTCCCCGTGTGCTCTCCACCGCCACAGTGTCCCCCGTGTGCTTTCCCCCTCCCCAGTTTCCCCATGTGCGCTCCCCCCCCCCCCAGTGTCCCCCATGTGCGCTCTCCCCCCCCCACAGTGTCCCCCATGTGCGCTCTCCCCCCCCACAGTGTCCCCCATGTGCGCTCTCCCCCCCCACAGTGTCCCCGTGTGCCCTCTCGCTCCCCCAGTGTCCTCTCCCCCCCCCCCCCCGTGTCTCCCTGTGTGCTCCCCCCAAAGTCCCCCTGTGCAGGTGTGGCTTGGGACCCCATGATCTTCTATTGCCTGGGGGCCCCCCCATCAGTTATCAGTCCCCCCCGAGTGTGCATTAGAATCTGCAGCAAGCCAGACAGAGTGTGCCTCATTTCTTGCCTGGAGGACATTCAACAGCATCTTGCTCTTTCCTCCCATTCTTATTTTCCCTGATCCATTCCTTTTTATTCATCTGTGTCTCTAAGAATTACATTTTCCAACGGTGTATTTCACCACTTCCTGCCAGCCTATACTAATATGCAGGAGCATAGTACATCCTCCCAGGATCAAGTTGCGCTGTGGCATAATTTGTCACTCACCGTGTCCACTGGACAGAGA
This sequence comes from Lithobates pipiens, assembly GCF_037356315.1. Taxonomy (NCBI): domain Eukaryota; kingdom Metazoa; phylum Chordata; class Amphibia; order Anura; family Ranidae; genus Lithobates; species Lithobates pipiens. Next base: position 343,376,857 of record NW_027507764.1, on the reverse strand, counting down.
AGATGATAAATCAGTGTACCGGGCCTCTGCTGGTACAATGTGATTGCGGTGAATAATCACAGCAGATCACATGGCAATTGTACACAATGAATTGGGCAGCACAGTGGTGTAGTGGTTAGCACTCTCACCTAGCAGTAAAAAGGGTCACTGGTTCAAATCCCAACCATGACACTACCTGCCTGGAGTTTGCATGTTCTCCCTGTGCCTGCGTGGGTTTCCTCCGGGTACTCAGATTTCCTCCCACACTCCAAAGACATGCAGGTAGGTTAATTGGCTTATGTGAAAAATTGGCCCTAGTATATGAATGGGGACCTTGGATTGTGGGCTCCATGAGGGTAGGGACCAATGTGAGTGTGCAATGTACAGGGATAGGGACAATTGTAGACACACACTCAGGTTGAACTGGATGGACTGGCGTCTTTATTCAACCTTACTATGAATGGCTACCAATCAGACATTCATTGAGTACTATTGTGTTGATCTCTGTGACTCTGTGACTGGGCACAGTGATCACATGGTACAGACAGGGCCAAGCACAGTGCATCTATACCTTGTGATAGCTGTGGCCAATCACAGCTTCACACTAGTACTCGTGGAATCTATGTCATTCAGAACAAATTGTTTATAACAGTCATCACTGTTATAAGCAATCATAGTGTGTAAAAAAAAAACACCTAATAACTTCCCTTCACTAGGGTAACACTGCACTGCTCCGATCACAGTATATAAAAAAACAAAAACAAACACACAACATTGTAATATGAGAAAAGTAAAAAAAAAATATATATATTTTTTTAAACAAAATATGTTTTTCCCTTTTTTTACATACTGTCACCAGTCAGTGTCCAAGATAATTACCACACACGTTATTTGATAACACTTTCCTGCACTGGTGTCAGTATGTAAAAAAATAAAATAAATAAAAAATAGATTTGTGGAAAAAAAAAAAAAAAAAAAAAAAAAAAAAAAAACGCCCACATTTTTTACATTTCTTCAAAAAAAATTGTGACAAAAAAAAAAAAAAACACAACTTAAAAATAAAAATAAACTTCATCATGCCTCCTACTAAATACCTTGGACTGCATACTTTCCAAACATAGGTCATTTGGGGGGTAACTGTACTGCCCTGATATTTTTGTGCCTCAAGAAAGGAGATCGGCCTTCAGTACATCAGGACTGATCAATTTTCAAATATATATTCCAAGGTTTGTGGACTCTACTTTCCTATAGACTAAGTAATATAAACCGATTTGGGTCATTTTCACTACAGAAATGTAGCAGTATGCATTTTGGCCTAACGTTAAGAAGAAAGATTATTTATTTAAAGGGGTTGTAAAGTAAAAATTTTTATTTTTTTAAAATAACAAACATGTCATACTTACCTCCACTGTGCAGCTCGTTTTGCACAGAGTGGCCCCGAACCTGCTCTTCTGGGGTCCCTCGGAGGCTGTCTCTGCTTCCTCCCGCAGGTGCTTCTCACGTTAATGCGAGCTCCCTCGCATTGGTGAGAAGCACTGCGGGCGCGCTCCCGTGATACAGCCGGCGGCTATAGCCGCTCGCTGTATCACAAGGCCCCGCCCCCCGGCGCGCTGCGTCATTGGATGTGATTGACAGCAGCGCGAGCCAATGGCTGCGCTGCTTTCAATCCATCCACTCCAGCCAATCAGCGGCCAGGCTGAGCGGCGAAGAGGACGGCGGGGGCGAGCGCGGAATTTTCGAGGGGTCAGGTAAGTAAAAAACGGGGGGACTGGGGGCCCCGGCAGTGTGAGATGTTTTTTCACCTTAATGCATAGAATGCATTAAGGTGAAAAAACATTTACCTTTACAACCCCTTTAAAAAATTTTATAAAAAAAAAAAAAAAAAAAAAAAAAAAAAAACAAACACACTTTTTTTAAATTTTTGGTCTTTTTCGTTTAACCACATGCCGCCCAGCCGCCGCAGTTGAACTGTGGCAGAATGGCACGGCTTGGCGAAACAACATTATGCAACGTTGCTTCACCATGTGGCAACTAGGGGAGCGCACGCACCCCCCTGCGCCGATGCGAGTGCATTGATCACCACCGGGCTTCCGCGATCGCTGCTGAGACACGGAGAACCCAAAACTGTGTGTGTAAACACACAGTTTCCAGTTCTCTGAGGGGAGATGTGACAGATCATCTATTCACACAGGAG
>NW_027507764.1:343162184-343369684 GCF_037356315.1 Lithobates pipiens | reverse complement strand
TTTTCTTGTTGGGGACATGCACCCCCACAGGCATGAACCACAGATGGGATGTAGATCTATTTCTCAAATTACTTCATCCTATCCCATCTTTAGTTTTATTGTTCATCTTCTGTAGATTTTGCCCTTTTCTCTTAGTAGGTTCCTTCGGGGCTTGCCTGTCTTCTATTCCCCACCCTTTTTTTTTTGATCCTGCCATACATTTTTATTTTATTGATTTGTTTGATCCTGCCATACCATATATTTTTTTTTCTTCTTTTCTTTTTTTTCTGATCCTGCCATAAATCATGACTTTACATTGTGTTACTACCACAAAGTATTTTACTTGAATATTAGTCTACACTTTCACTTTCTTCTAAGGAATACATTTTTCCCTTAGAATATTAAAGGTCCTAACATCTCATGTAGCATTTTTAGGGTCGGTTTACACTGGGAAGACTTGTCAGGCGGACTTAGCCACCTGACAAGTAGCGTCCCGTTCTGTACAATGGAACCGTTATAATCGGAGCAACACAAGTTGCTCAGACTTAGAAAAAACTGTTCCTGTACGACTTTGAGGGCGACTTGCATTGACGCCAATACAAAAGTCATTTTGCAAGTCGCCGCATCGGTCGTGTCCAGGTCGCCTGAGGCAGTCACGTTGCAAGTCGTGCTGCCTCAGTGTAAACCGGTCCTCACACACTTCTCTTTAGGCTCAACAATTTTTATATTCAAATTAGCTACAACTAAGGCTATTGCTGAAATACATCAGAGTACCAACAATGCTGACGTACCAATAAATGACACTTCAAGGATTACAGTCTTGCTGGCTCTTCTTACTACTGTCATACAGCAGCAGGTTGGCTAAGCTCCGCAAATCGCCGTAGGTGTACATCGGCCGCTTTAAGAGCAATAGCAGGCGCGTCGCCAAAGCTGATGCGCGTGGCCAACGGCTGCGATTGCTCCACAGAGAGCCAGAATTGGGATCTGTCAATGCAAACTGGCAGATCCACGTTCTGACAGGGGAGTAGAGAGAGATCATCTGTTCCTAGTGATCAGGAACAGCGATCTCTCTACTTCCAGTCAGTAAACTCCCCCCTCACAATTAGAAACACCTCCTTAGGGATCATTTAACCCCTTGATCACCCCCTATTGTTAACCCCTTCCCTGCCAGTGACATATACACAATAATCAGTGCATTTTTACTATTGCACTAAAAGTGACCATACACTATACCAGGAATCTTCAAACTACAGCCCTTCAGCTGTTGCAGAACTACACATCCCATGAGGCATTGTAAAACTCTGACATTCACAGACATGACTAAGCATGATGGGAATTGTAGTTCCTTAAACACTGGAAGGCTGTAGTTTGAAGACCCCTGCATTATACAATCTCCTTTAGGTCTACCATCAACTATGTAGTGAAAAGGCTTGCCTGAATTGATATACAGTAAAATCAAATAGAGGATTTAGGTGTGTCTACCTATTACATAGCTGGGTAATCAAAAAGCAGATGTACAATTAGATTTTATATTATATGGCCAGTTTATGGGATATTACAATTAGACATAATATGCCAGGTTCAGATCAGAGCATTTACATGGATCTGAACACAGCAGTACCGTATGCTATGGACCCATTCACACTGCTCCATTTTGGTATGTAGCATTTAGTTGCTTACTTCCCACCCAGCCTATACACATATACAGCCGGGGGTACCCTCTCCTGAGTGGACGTTCAGGAACGTCCTTCAGAAGGAGGGGGATCCCGCGCAGCGGCGCGATCCAGATGTGCTTGTGTCACCCGGACACGGCACATCTCCAATTGGCAGGAGGGCTCTGTGATTGGCCTTCCTGATCACATAATGGCCATGTCCAATCACAGCCGTCATGTGATGTAAACAGCCAGTTGCTAGGAAATCGGCTCTCCTCTCCTCATACGGAAGTTGTCGCTGAGGAGAGCAGATTGCTGCAGCCGGCTGGTGATCAGCGAGTACGAGCTGTTTTGTTTTGTTTTTTAACAGCTTTTTACTATGTCCCCACACAATATCCCCAAAACACGCATGTCCCCAAATAATAAAAACACCTGCCCCCCACATATGTCCCACTAAAAAAAAAAAAATCACACGTCCCAATGATTATCTGCACACATGTCCGTGATCACCTGCACACATCTGTACATGATCACACAAACCAATTATTATACACAGAATTTTTTTTTTTTTTACCAAAAACATGTAGCAGAATACATTTTGGCTTAAATATTTATGATAAAATTCAATTTTATTGGATTTCTTTTAAACTAGAAAGAAGAAAATTTCCGCTCTTTTTTTCGCTTATATCCCAAAAAACAAAAAAACGGAGTCGTAAATAAATACCACCAAAATAAAGCTCTATTTGTGTGAACAAAATGATAAAAATTTCATTTGGGTACAGCGTAGCATGACCGTGCAATTGTCATTGAAAACGCGAGAACGCTGAAAAATGGTCAGGGAAGGAAGGAAGGAAGCGAAAGTGCCCAGTATTGTAGTGGTTAAAGCAAATTAGAACCTTGCACGCAGGGGCCAATTTTGAGCGTATATTAGCTGTACACGTAGAAACTTTGTGTTTACATGCATACAGAGTAAATGGACCCTTTGCACTGCCTAGTGATGTCAGAGCCGACATGTCAACATCAATAACCTGTAGAAAACCGGAGGCACAAATGCAGAATGACCTTGGCCTTCAGCCATCCATAATTACTGATGGCCAGGTCATTCTGCATTGTATGAATGACTTACTCAGGGGTGATCTGCAGCAGCAACAGACACAGAATATAGACGTCTGTCCTCATACCGACTTAACAGGTGTATATCCGTATATGTTCAAATGCAGTACAAAAGAAATGTTTTACTTGTCGCCGTCAACGTCGGAAACATCCCATGTCAATCTTTGACAGCCATGTACCTGAAGTCCTAATCAGAGCAACTAGGAAACCTTTGCAGTGGGAAATACTGTATATAAAAGCAGAAGTTGCTGACGTCTTGAAATTGTAGGTACCGGTTCACCACGGTTTTCAATACTATTTGGGTTACCTACCAGGAATAAGCATGCAGCAAATAAAACTCAACTTGAATATCCTACTCTTTCAGCCGCTCTGCAAGGGATTTTCAGATTTCCTTGAGTTGGGCTTTAAAGTCTGCATGGAGTGACCATTTGTAGTCTGCATGTTTGTTTTATGTCAGGGACAAGAAATTATTGTAAATATCCAGTTAGCATAACAGCTAGGCAACTGGTGATTTTAGATATAAAGGTTAACTATGGCAGCCTCCACATTCCCTCCTTTAAGGACCGGAAGAATTTCCCACTCAATGACCAGACCATTTTTTTCCTCGACGCGGCACTGCGTCGCTTTAACTTACAATTGCACGGTCGTGCGACGCTGTACACAAATAAAATGAATGTCCTCCCCTCCCACAAATATAGCTTTCTATTGGTGGTATTTGATCACCTCTGCAGTTTTTATTTGGTGCCCAGGGTGTCCCGGAGCTATGTACAGCAGGCCATAGACATAGAACAAGACCAGTGGTTCTCCTGTGTCTCTTCCTCCTCATTGGCCATTGACTCCTTCTACTGTCAATCACAGCGAGTGATCCAATGAGAAAGCAGGGGTGGGGTGCGGCCGAGCTGCTCTCCATGTGCAACTGCACATGCCCTGGAACGAGCGTGCTCAGAATCCCCTACAGCAAGCCACTTGCTCTGGGGGCATTAGACAGGAGGGAGGGGCCAGGAGCTCCAGCAGGGGACCCAAGAAGAGGAGGATCTGTGCTGCTTTGTGCAAAAATACTGCACAGAGCAGGCAAGTATAACAGTTTTTATTTTTTATTTATGTCTTTAACCACTCACAGATAAGCTTGCACACATTTACGGCAACAGGTTGGCTCGTTCCCGTGAATCGCCGTACCTGTATGTCAGCTCCTTTAAGAGCCATAGCAGGTGTGTGCCCGCTGCATGGCAGGGGAACTGATGCGCGTGGCCAGCTGCCGCAATGTCCGCCATCCACCCGCAATCATAGGCATGAGAGCCAGAATGGGGATCTGTGTATGTAAACACGCAAATCCCCGAGGAGAGACAGGGATATGCCTCCACCTCCAGTCAGTTCCATCCCACCACAGTTAGAAACACTCATGAGGGAACACATTTAACCCCTTGATCGCCCCCTAATGTTAACCCCGCTGTATAAAATGTCAATGGTCCCAAAAAAATAAAGTCGCTGATTGCTGCCACTAGTAAAAAAATAAATAAAAATGCCATAAATCTCTCTCCTATTTTGTAGACGCTATAACTTTTGCACAAACCGATCAATATACGCTTTTTGCAATTTTTTTTTTTTTTTTTTTAGCAAAAATATGTAGAAGTATACATTTTTTTTATTTTTTGGGGGATATTATAGCAAAAAGTAAAAAATTGTTTTTTTCTTTTCAAAATTGTCGGTCTTTTTTTGTTTATATCGCAAAAAATAAAAACCACAGGGGTGATGAAAATACAACTAAAGAAAGCTCTGTGGGGGGGGGGGGGGAGAGACGTCAATTTTATTTGGGTACAGCGTTGCACGACCATGCAATTATCAGTTATAGTGACAAGGTGCCGTATCGCAGAAAATGGCCTAGTCATTAAGGGGGAAAACCTTCCAGGGCTGAAGTGGTTAATATGTCTTACCCAACTTACCCAATCTGACACTTTATCATTATTTGCAGATCAATCCGCTCATCTCTAAAATCAAGGCAAAAAAAAAAAGTTGCAGTTAACATCCTAATGTTTGGATCTGGCAGACCAGAACAAATACAGCTCATGATTTATTAATGAATACTTGGCAGCCATACAGAGTAGAGCAACGAAGACTGTAAATAGTTACTGTTTGCCAACATTTGCTTTTATAAAAACAGCCTTGAATAGAAGCACAGCTCACCCATAGTCCATTTATTTTGTGTGAATACTGGGTCACAAAGCAAAATGAAAGGACCTATAGAATCATCGGGGCAGACGCACACACAGGTCTAGTACAATGCACAATTCTTTTTAATCGGGTACCAATGAGGAAAGTGCATAGATCAAATAAAGTGCACACATAGCAAGCAATACTTTTAGAGAGGGATCAAAAAAATAATAAAAAAAAAAAAAAAAAAAAGGGGGGGGGGGGGGGGAGAGTGCAAAACCCTCTACATAAATACAGACCATCAGAACCTCTTAACCATTGCAAATATTGCCACCAACATTATTCACATCATTAAATAAAAACAATATATTGCATTTGAAAAAAGGTATAGTTATCCATGTTGAGAAAAGCTAAAAAAAAAAAAAAAAAAAAAAAGAAAAAAAACACACAGCAGAACCTGGTTTCATTATGCGCTTTTCAGAAAAGAAATATCCATGAGCTCAGACAGAAGTACAAACATGACTAGATCGGGAATTTAAAAGAAAACTCTAATTTTATCTATTAAAATAATAGTCAAACATTCAGTGATATGTGTCATTAATGCAGGCTTTTAAAAACGATATACTGTATTTATGAAAAATAGCTATTGCGTAACTATTACCAGCCATCATTTAATTTTACTTTTATAATTTTTAAATATTTATACTTTTTATATGTTTTCATTCTGCATTGTAAAATTCTATTATGGAGAACGATGAATCTCGCTTAGATTAGATGTTGATAATAAAGCCTGTAGCCTCGCCTGAACTTTTTAAGCTTTAAATTCTATACTACGTAGCACATTACCAAATATGTCCAATGTGATAGTTATGTGAAATAAGTGTTGCAAATATGTTTCAGAAGCCAAAGACTATTTCTACACCGAAAGACAGGATTTCATCATAAAAAAAAAAAAAAACACACACCACACACACCACATACTCAAAAAAAATAAAATAAAAGTAAAATTAAGGAAAAAAAAAGTGCTCTTGCAACCCAAATAAATCCCCGTCAATAGTATTGCACTTGTCAATCTGTCACTTATATGGGATTATAAATTGTGGTATGGCTGAAACAGATTTCATAAATATATCAAAACAAAGTGTGCTTTTAGTAGATGATAGTGCTCATGGCTACCACAGCCGGGAGCCTTCCCATTCTTCCTGGTCAGAGCTTGATTGTTGGATTTCTGGGATTACAGGTTGCTGGCAATTAATTGTGTAGTTATCTCCCTTGTTGTTGTCCCACATCTCCTGCCCATTACCCGTATTAAAGCATATAGCAAAATGAATGCAGGAAGTGGTAGGTGGGTAGCAAAGGTTAAAGTGGAACCGCTGACATCCAAAAGTAGAGGGCAAAGCAGTGCTTTGGCTAGTGGGCGTTGCAGGGCAATCCAAAAAAGACAGCCATTCATTAAAAGTGTATCTAATTTTAACCTGAGCCTTTTCTTCAGTGTCCTTTACTAGCACATAACCTAACACCCCCAACCTGGTGGCTGAAACCTGTTCCAGACACACTCCCTGCTCATTTAGCTTTTCAAGCAACTGTACAGGGGTGCCTTCAGAGGGTGTCAACTCTGCTCTGCTAAATTCATCTTCCAGAATCAGATCTGACCTTTGCCCGCGTGCAGTTGGTGGGTAACTCTGCAGTCTAGCCAGTACAGCCTGAGGCACCAATGGTTCATCTGAAGGCAAGAAATGCTTGATGCTGGCCAGAGTTAGCCCAAGCGAGTCTGCAAACTTCACCCTCTTCTTTAATTTACAGCAACACATAACAGAGTCTTCCTCTTCTTCCTCAGGAATAGAGTTCCAAGGCAAGGACCGTGCTCTTCTACGGGGGGACTCCTCTGTGGAAAGTGGTTCGGGGTACCTGGGGTCCGTGAAATGACCTTTGACATCATGGTGAAAAGGCTGGCACTGCTCCCTTTCTGTGGAAAGTGGTTCAGGGTACCTTATGTCCGTAAAGTAACCTTTGACATCATGATGGTGAAAAGGCTGGTATGGCTCCCTTTCTGTGGAAAGTGGTTCGGGGTACCTGATGTCTGTGAAGTGACCTTTGACATGATGAAAAGGCTGGTATGGCTCCCTTTCTGTGGAAAGTGGTTCGGGGTACCTGATGTCTGTGAAGTGACCTTTGACATGATGAAAAGGCTGGTACGGGTCACTTTCTTGGGGCCCCTGCCTCTTCACCAAGTGCACATTTGCCTCTTCTAAGTGCAGTTTGCTTAGTTGACTCTGGATCTCACCATGTGGGTCTTCTGGTTCAAGGTTTGTAGAGTCTTGGCAACCCAAGCAATACAAGTCTTCCTGCAAACTTGGCAGCACGTCTTTACCTTCAGAGCTTACCTGCTGGTTTTGTTGACTCTGGGGCTCACAGTGTGGATCTTTTGGTTCCAGGTTTGCAGGATCCTGGGAACCAGAGCGATACAAATCTTTTTGCAAACTTGATACCTGCAAGTCGTTTCGCTGATTCTGGACCCCACCATGTGCACCTTCTGCTTCACGGTTCGTAGGATCCTGGGAACCAGAGCAATAAAAGTCCTTTTTCACATTTGATACCTGCAACTCGTTTAGCTGATCCTGGACCCCACCATGTGGACCTTCTGCTTCACGGTTTGTAGGATCCTGGCTACCAGAACAATGCAAATCTTTACCTTCGGCAGGAATCCGCTGGTTTGGATGACTCTGGAGCCCACTGCGTGGATCTTCTGCTTCCAAGTTTGTAGGCTCCAGGCAACCAGAGCTTTGTAAATCTCCCTGTAAACTTGAAACCTGCAGGTCTTTACCTTCAGCACTGATCTGCTGGTTAACTCCTTGCAGCAAGCTTCCTGGTGATAACTGTACCCTGCTGGGTGTGCTGGGCTGCTCCCCCAGTGCAGAGTGTTGCAGGCACTCCTCCACCTGACCATGATGCTCCAAGTCTTTCATTAAGGAGAGCACACACTCCTGCTGCATACTTGCTGTGTGCTCCAGGTCACTTTGTTGCTCTGTTTGGTTGCCGTGCATGTTAGTGTGCAAGAACAGTCGGTGATCCTGCATGGGGCTTCATCCACCATGGGGGGCTCCAGCTGCTGTCATAGCATCTGAACGCTAGCGATCAGGGACTGCCATCGCCGAGCAGATCGGATCGGATCTGTCACTTCCCATACACGCCGGTCCCGCCCCCTTGGAGAGAGTGTCCGTGCAGATCAGCATGAACAAAGAACTGACATGAAACTTCCTTCCAGCAATGCAGCAACAGGCACACGGCGCCCCGCCCCCTCTCCTCTCTGCTGGACCGCCCTGATCCCTGACAGCCCCATCCACAGAGTCCTAACTACAGAGTCCTATACACAGGGGCGGAAACGTTCGGTATCACCCATCACTAAATAGGGAACTGACCAGAATGTGGGCAGATTCCCATTTTCACCCACTGACAATGTGACCAGAGTGTGCAATGGGGATACTAAATGAAAAGACAACTTTTTTTTCAGTAACTTTCCAAGGCTGCAGGGATAAATTCCTGGCATGTCAGGATATTTCAGGAAAGCTGAAAGCGCTCATGCACAGCGACACAAAAATGCTGCTTTCAGGTCCCTGTTCCTTTTATTAACTGAAGGCAAAAAATTTTTTTATTTTTTTTTTATTTTAGATAGCGTAAGAGGGTTATAACCCCTGTCAGGTCTTTTTTTTTTGTCAACTGTGTCCCATTGGGGAGATTTTCCTTCACTTCCTGTCCCACAGCCAAATCAGGAAGTGAAGGAATCCATTTAAAATGTAGGAAAATCCCGGTTTGTTTATGAGCTTGGGCATTTTCGGATAAGGTTGCCACCTCATCCCTTTGCTGCTGGTTCACACTATTGCGATGCGAGAACCCTGCGAATCAACTGTGGGTTCCCGCAACGCACCCGACACGCACGTCAGTTCACACTGCCATATGCGAACTGCTGGGGAGTGTCATTATATGTTAACGACACCCCCATTTAAGCTCGGATATCGCACTGCGAAATGACAGTTCGGACATGAATCGGATCTCATGTGAACACACATGCGATCCGATTCTGGTCCGAACAGAAAAAAGGGTCCTGTGCGTGTTTGCACCGAATGTGGTGCGATATCAGCCATACTCATAGTTGCCAACGGTCCCAAATTTCCCGGGACATTCCCGGGATTAGGGCATTTGTCCCGAATTAATTTTGTCCCGGTAAATGTCCCGGGAAATTCGGTTTGTCCTGGAAAATTTCCAGTTTTTCGCCGCCTGCTAGAGGCTGCCATTTTTAAGAAGACCGGAAGCTGGTCTTAAATAGAGAACCTGTGGCGCCGCCCACCCAAGCTGCCAGTGTGTGTGTGTTAAGTGCAGTGGGTGGCCCCACAGTTTAAAGTCTCTGCACGGCAACGATGGGATGTCGTCTGTGGATGTCGGGGACCAGTGGTATGTCGGGGGCCAGTCTGTGGATGTCGGGGGCCAGTGGTATGTTGGGGGCCAGTCTGTGGATGTCGGGGGCCAGTGGTATGTCAGGGGCCAGTCTGCAGATGTCAGGGGCCAGTCTGTGGATGTTGGGGGCCAGTGGTATGTCGGGGGCTAGTCTGGATGTCGGGCGCCAGTGGTATGTCGGGGGCCAGTCTGTGGATGTCGGGGGCCAGTCGGTGAATGTCGGGGGCCAGTTGGTGAATGTCGGGGGCCAGTCTGTTTATGTCGGGGGCGCCAGTGAGTCTGGATGTCGGAGGCGCCAGTTAGTCTGGATGTCAGGGGGGTGCAGTCAGAGTCTGGATGTCAGAGGGGCCAGTCAGAGTCTGGATGTCAGAGGGGCACAGTCAGAGTCTGGATATCAGAGGGGCACAGTCAGAGTCTGGATATCAGAGGGGTGCAGTCAGAGTCTGGATGTCAGAGGGGCGCAGTCAGTCTGGATGTCAGAGGGGCACCAGATGTTAGGAGGAATGATGGGGACACCAGATGTAAGGAGGGGCTCCGCTGATGGACACCAGATGTGAGGAGAGGCTGCTCTGATGGACGCCAGATGTGAGGAAGGCTGCTCTGATGGACACCAGTTGTGAGGAAGGCTGCTCTGATGGACACCAGTTGTGAGGAAGGCTGCTCTGATGGACACCAGTTGTGAGGAAGGCTGCTCTGATGGGGCACCTGATGGCATCTGGTGGCAGGCAATGTGGCTAGTGACGCGCTCATGGCTCCCACTGATTCTGCATTATGGTGAGTTGAATAATTTAATTTCATATTACAATGTAATAATAGAAATAATGCGCTTCAATCATCCTGACACCATAACAATCATGGCGCCGGGATGATTGAAGCGCTAACACCAGGTATTTGGAGTATTTTTATCTGCTGATTGTCAAACTCTGGAAAACACATTGCTATTGTGGTGTAGGATCGGAGGGCTGCTGTCCCTCCATCCCACCACCCTCCCCCCTTTCCCTTTTCCTTTCCCTTTCCCTTTCCCTCTCCCTTTCCCTCTCCATCCTGCATTCATCTCAGACACTAACCACACCCCTCTGAGCCACGCCCACGTAAGCCACGCCCACTATTTTTACGTAAACCACACCCATCGTTTGCCGCATTTTCGCCTTTTCCTATGCCACACCTATAACCGCATGCCCCACCCCCTAATTATAATACAACTCCTCTACTGCCCAAAAAGTGTCTCTGAATTTTTTTTTACAATGTTGGCAACTATGCATACTATCTGTATGGCTGACATTGCACCGCACAGACATCGCATGTAAAGTGAACAGCAGTGGCGCTGCGAAGTACATGCAATGTCTGCCATCGCAATAGAGTGAACCAGCACTTAAACCCGAACACATATGAATTACACAGGATCTGAGGCTAATTTAATTCAGATAAGCGGCCGAATGGAGTATGGCTACTCGGGCTGCTCTGTCTGTGGCTGAGTGACAGGAGTCGCTCCCCTCCCTCCTCCTCTTCCCTCTCCTCCTCCACTACGTCAGTCACACACAACGGTCAGAGCTGAGTGTAAAAAACGTTGGCAGCGCTGTGACAAAGGTCCTGCCCTCCTCCTAGACCAGCTCGTGTGATAGACAGAACACTGCATCTATCACACGAGCTGGTCTAGGAGGAGGGCGGGACTTTTGTCAAAGCGCGGCCAAAGTTTTCACACTGAACTCCGAGACACAGCGGGGGATACCTACTGTGTGTAATCCAGGCACTGACCGTAGTAAGGCTGCGATTATGGGCACTGTAATGCTGCAATTATGGGCTCGGTAATGTTGCAACTATTGGCACAGTGAGGCTGCGATTATGGGCACTGTAAGGCTGCAATTATGGGCTCGGTAATGCTGCAATTATTGGCACAGTGAGGCTGCAATTTTGGGCATGGTGAGGCTGCAAATATGTGCACTGTAAGGCTGCGATTATGGGCACTGTAAGGCTGTGATTATGGGCACGTGAGGCTGCAATTATGGGCATAGTAAGGTGCGATTATGGGTACTGTAAGGCTGTGATTATGGGCATGGTGAGGCTGTGATTATGGGCACTGTAAGGCTGTGATTATGGGCACTGTAAGGCTGTGATTATAGGCACGGTGAGGCTGCGATTATGGGCATGGTAAGGCTGTGATTATGGGTACTGTAAGGCTGTGATTATGGGCACAGTGAGGCTGCAATTATGGGCATGGTAAGGCTGCGATTATGGGCATGGTAAGGCTGCGATTATGGGCATGGTGAGGCTGTGATTATGGGCATGGTAAGGCTGCAATGATGGGCACGGTGAGGCTGCATTTAATTGGGGGGGTTTCAGCGGCAGCACAAAACCTCCCTAAAATGCGTTTGCCACCTCCCTGAAATTAGTTTTTGCAGGTTGGGATGTCTGCGTACAGGTATGTCCCCTTCAAGATGCAGCATTGTGGGCGCGTGCCCCCGCCACGCGCTCCATGACCGCGGATCCCACACACTTGATATCCGCCGGTGTCCCGCGATCAAGACACGGAGTTGAAGAACGGGGAGATGCCTATGTAAACAAGGCCTAGTGACATGACAGGGATCTACTGCTTCCTGTCATCGGGAGCAGTGATCGCTGTCATGTGAGTAGTAGCCCCTCCCCCACCGTTAGAATCACTCCCTAGGACACACGTAACCCCTTAATCGCCCCCTAGTGTTTAACCCCTTCCCTGCCATTCTCATTTACACCATAATCAGTGCATTTTTATAGCACCGATCGCTGTATAAATGACAATGGTCCCAAAATGGTGTCAAAAGTGTCCGTTCTGTCTGCCACAATGTCGCAGTTACGATAAAAATCACAGATCGCCGCCATTACTAATAAAAATAATAATAATAATAAAAATGCCATAAAACATCCCCTATTTTGTAGACATTATAACTTCTGCGCAAACCAATCAATATACGCTTATTGCGATTTTGTTTTTACCAAAAATATGTAGAAGAATACATATCAGCCTAAACTGAGGAAAAAATTTGTTTTTTTTTTATATATCTTTGGGGGATATTTATTAAAGCAAAAAGTAAAAAATATTGCTTTTTTTTCAAAATTGTCGCACTTTTTTTTATAACGCAAAAAATAAAAATCACAGAGGTGATCAAATACCACCAAAATATAGCTCTATTTATTGGGGGAAAAAAGACATCACTTTTGTTTGGGTGCAATGTCGCACAACCGCGCAATTGTCAGTTAAAGCGATGCATTGCTGAATCGCAAAAAGTGCTCTGTCAGGAAGGGGGTAAATCCTTCCGGGGCTGAAGTGATTAAATGGATGAGGTGGCAACCCTATCTTCGGACTAGGATCCAAATCCACGTGTTTGAGTCCAAGAAGGCTGTCACCTGTAGGGGCCAATCATCTTTGGCCCTAAGCCTTCCCACACACAGATGCACATATACACTATATTGCCAAAAGCATTGGGACGCCTGCCTTTACACGCACATGAACTTTAATGGCATCCCAGTCTTATGCTGCCCATCCACGCACAGAATTTAGTCCGAAACTGGTCTCCCTTCCATTGAGAATGCCTGTTTGGCGAAGATCTGGATAAGTAAATCCTGTTAAAAGGAGGAATAAGTAGCCTTCTCCAGGGCCTAGTGCTTCTTCTCCCAAGCGGTATCGATGGCCTCAGCAATCTGGGTTTAAAAAACCTCAGGGTCCAAAAAAGCCATGGACCCAAAGGTCATCCAAGCCCACCTCCAAGTCTACCTTGTGAAGGGGTGCCCCCACTCTTACGGGTGGGGGAAAAACTTTGGCTGTTTTTGAATGCTTGGTAAGGACTAGTTCAGGACAGGTGGGTCATTTCCACTGTAACACAAGGTTACAGAATAGAGTTCCGGGAGTTTCCTCCAACTCGATTTCTGAGCTCAAGGGTCCCGGCAGAACCAGGGAAAAGGAAATATCTGTTCCTGGCCTTGGAGCATCTGCAAAAGTAGGGGGTAATTGTCAAGGTTCTGCACAAAGAAAGAGTCAAGGGGTTTTACTCAAACCTTTTCACCATGCCGAAGCCAAATGGAGAGGTAAGGCCCATTATGGACCTCAAGTCTCTCAATTGCTTTCTAAACGTCTGGTTCTTCCGTATGGAGTCGGCTTGTTCAATAATACCATCCCTGAGAAAAGAGGATTACTTAACATCCATAGACATCAAGGACACGTACCTTCATGTACCGATCTTCGCTCCACATCACAGATTTCTGCGTTTCGCAGTAGAGGGGCGCCATTTTAAATCCGTGGCATTACCATGCGGTCTAGCCATGGCTCCCTGAGTCTTCAAAAGATTCTGGCACTGGTGTTGGCGGAATTACCGTGGTAGGGTATCTGGACAATCTTCTCCTGAAGGATCAATCTTGTCCCGTCCTACTCCAAAACATTTCAAAAACAGTTCTGTGACAGACCTAGCTGGGACCGAGGCTCTTGGAGGGGACTGAATGCGAGCCTCTTGCCTTGTGATTATGGGCCCTCGCATTTGGGGGAACGGTGCTCTTTGTGAGCTGTATGCCTAGGGACCCCTGAGGTGGTGTTACTTGGATTCAGGTCCATGCCCCCCCCCCCCCCCCCCCCAAGATACACAGACTCTGGATATGTAAATGCCATGTTAGCAATAGACTGAATCACACTATTGGGACACAAACTCTTAGATGCTAATATCATCACCTCCAGCCACCTGTCTGTGTCTTGTATGATGTAAATGAGTCTAGTCTGGCTTGAGGAAGTGGTATATGACAGAAGCACTCAATTGGAGAGTGGGATCGGTTCCGTCACATTGGTGGCAGCAGTGGGATACTTCCTGCAGTCTGGAACATCCAAACCTCCACCTGGATCCAAGGTTTGGATAGCAGGACAGTAGGAGCGGTACAGATACCAGCCACCATGGAAAAGGAATTCAGAAGGAGGTTGCGAGAGATGCAGCTACAGCACAGAGAACCAGTATTAGAGCAGGTCCTGCTGGGATGGTTTGATTCTATTCGCTGCGGACTCTGGAAGGAAGCGCTAGCCCGTGAGCAGCGCCACCAGGGAAAAGTTCTCCCCTCCAACCAGGAAAGGTACTGGTCGCAGTATGGATTGCGGGTGCTGTTTTTAGGAGAAAAACCGCACAAGGAGCAGACAGCTGAATTAAGCAGGTTGGTCTGGGCAGAGATGAAGCTGGATGAGAGTTACAGAGCCCTCCGGTGGCATGTATCCCAAGCATATCCCTGGATAGCGGATGACAGCCCAACGGAAGGCTTAAGCTACGGTGGCCTGAGACTGTTGTATGTGAAGCTGACAGGGGACTCTAACTTTGGGAGTGACTTGGAGTGGCGGTTGGATGAAATCATGGATTACAGAAAAGAGATACTGAACGTCTCGGAAGTGCACTGGGCACTGGAAGATTTGGAGTTTCTGGCCGATCAGGAATGGGAGCTGGAGATCGCCTACAGACGGCTGCTAGACTCTGCTCAGTGCCAGGGCTGGGTTCCCTTTGCCTGGGACTATAAGGAAATACCAGTGGACAACTCTGAAATCCTGGCTGAAGAGTCGGCAATGTGGCAGAGTAACAGTGTGCTTTGCCAACCTGCCCCCGCAGCTATGGATGCGGAGGTCTTATGGCGGATGCAGCAAGTGCTGACTGAACTTGATGATCCTGTTTCTGCATGGGATGATCTTGGATGAATGAATGTGCCTGTCCAGCAGCATGCCGGAGAACCGGCAGTGGAAAATCTGGAGATTGCCATCCCCAAAGCTGAAGTGCTGTGTCATGGTTATGCAGTGATCTTCCTGTGTTTGCTTACCTCCCCTCATGTGTTCAGACTAAGAGGCCAGCCACTTCCACCTGGTGGTTTTTATAACCTCTCTTCTAAGCATGGCTCCACCCCAGGCCCTATCAGGGAGCCCTATATTAACCTGTGCACTGCAGGCCATCTGTGCTGATCAACCATTGTGTATTCCTTTGTGTGTTAGCTTCCTGTTTCCTGCCGTGTGCTCTGCTACTGTTTTCCGTTACCGACTTTGGCGTGTCTTGACTATCCCTGTTTGCCTGTGATCCTGACCTTTTGGCATGTACCCGACTATTCTTGTCTGCTTGTGGCCCCGACCTTGGCTTTGTCCCTCACCATCCCTATCCTCCTGCTGCCTACTGTGGGTGTGAGCTGGGGGACCCTGGAGGTCGCGACCTGGAGCCAGTTGCAGCCAAGTCCATCCTCACCACTAGAGGTGCTGGTGAATACCTGCTGGCTCTTAGACTCTGCGCCCCAGGGAATCTTATGCTCTAACCCCAGTGGGATCTGTCCCCCATCTGCAGCAGTCAGCCGCAGGGTCCATAACCTTGCGGTGCACTCCTGATCCCTACGTTGTGCACCTGTCACCTCGCCTCAAGGTGTCCTGACATGCTGACAACAAGGCAAAGCTCTGCTAACCTCTGCTCAGCACTGATAGCATCTTCTGGGTTCCACGGACAGGAGATGGTGAAACTCTATCCCCAGACACCAGTTGCAGAGACAGGGGATTTGATAGACTTTTCGGCTGAGGAAGAAGAACCGGATGAGCCTCCAGCAGAAGAGCTGGTATTAGGGCCAAACTTTACTGTGCTCTGCCAAGCACCAACAGCAGTATCTCTGGAATTACAAGGAACTTCCCCAGCTGAAGCGCTGGTCACTGGACAGAGGATTCAAGGCCTCTGCCCCACGTCTGTGGCAGTTCCGGAGGTTCAGGGTGACAAGGTGGTGGTCACTTCCGAGCAGCAGATCAGGATACAGGGGGAGAAGGGAGAGGATGTGTTCGTCATCCCTCCCCAACAGTTGGCCAGGGTGGAGGAATCAGTCTTTCCTCTCCAGCAAAGATCCGTGGACCTGGAAGACAGTGATAGAGAAATGTCATCCCAGCAGCCAGATGAGGGAACGGAAAAGGAATCAGCTGGCTCACCTTCCCGACGGCAGTTACACCATTTGGGAGTGGAGGAAGCCAGCCTCCTGCCACAACAGTTAACCGGAGCGGTGGATGTGGAGTCCCCAGCAGAAGTGCTGGCAACAGGTCAGAGTGCTACCAACCTCTGCCCTGCACCGGCAACTGTGGAGTTACAAGAGACTCCTCCAGCTGAAGTGCTGGCCACCGGACAGAGGGTTCAAGACCTCTGCCCCACACCTGCAGTAGTTCTAGGGGCCTATGGTGAGAAGATAAAAGTCACTCCCCAACTGTTAGCCAGAGTGGATGATGTGGGGCCCTCAGCTGAGCTGCTAACAGGGCAGAATGCTACTGGCCCCTACACACAACTGCAGCTTGAGCTGATATCGGGGTATGGAACTTTGGTCTCCACTGACACAACGCCAGAAAATGGTGCGGCACTGAGACAGCAGGATGTCAGCCTTGCTTTGCAAGAACTGGGGGATTTTCACCTACCAAAAGTGGATGGGACTTCGGTCCCCACTTGCATACCCCAGGGATGCTGGGCGATCGGCCCAGATCCCCAACAGCATTACGGAGTGAGCCCAGTCACCCTGTCTTCTCTCCAGCATCTGAAAAGACTCCAGGGAGAAGGGCCAGTCCAGGCCTCTCCCCAGCGGCGGGCGTGTTCTCTGAGAGAGGCAGAGGTCGGCTGGGTAAGTAATGCTCTGTTTGGGACACTTTTTCTGGGGTACTGTGTGGATACCAGCATTAGAGGACTGAAACCCCTGACTAACTTCGGAGTCAACCCGTCTGGGGTCTCCTCCTGTGTTAGTTTCCTGCTGAAAGGGGAGAAATGGGACAGACATAGCTGGGACCGAGGCTCTTGGAAGGGACTGAATGCGAGCCTCTTGCCTTGTGATTATGGGCCCTCACATTTGGGGGAATGGTGCTCTTTGTGAGCTGTATGCCTGGGGACCCCTGAGGTGTTGTTACTTGGATTCAGGTCCGTGCCCCCCCCCCCCAAGATACACAGACTCTGGATATGTAAATGCCATGTTAGCAATAGACTGAATCACACTATTGGGACACAAACTCTTAGATGCTAATATCATCACCTCCAGCCACCTGTCTGTGTCTTGTATGATGTAAATGAGTCTAGTCTGGCTTGACACAGATTCTAAAGAGTATTTCACCTATTGTTGTTTTGTTGTTTGTGCTAATTAACCTGCAATTGAATTGTTAGTGAGCTAGGAGCCGAAAAGTCTTATGCCTCAGTTAACTAGTCTGAGTGTTGATTTAGATAATTAGCTCATGCTAATTAGGTTAGGTTTTAGTCTTCTACTGTATTATAAATACTTGGCATTTTGGTTCTAATAAATCAGTCCATGTTGAGCAGCTAAGCAAGTGTCGCCTTGTTTTGTGCTTGGGAGCAGTTGGAATATCTGATATCTATATTCAGGCAGGGAGGAAGTGGTATATGACGGAAGCACTCAATCGGAGAGTGGAATCAATTTCCGTCACAAGTTCGGGTTTTACAGCACCTAGGCTGGATTCTGAATGTGGACAAATCAGCCCTTCGTCTGACTCAGGTCTTAGTGTATCTGGGTCTAATCTTGGACACCGCTCGAGAAAAGGTGTTTTTACCTCCTTAAAGATCGACTCCATAGTGGAGCTCATCCAAAAGGTGAAAAGAGAAGAGAGACCTTCTATTCGGCTGTGCATGAGATTACTGGGCAAGATGGTGTCATCTTTCAACGCAATTCCTTATGCTCAGTTCCACTCCAGGTTGTTCCAGAACAATATTCTGAAAGCCTGGGACAAGACTGCTCGAAACCTTGGATCATCCTATGGCTCTGTCTCCACAGATACAACAGAGCCTATCTTGGTGGTCAAAAGCCAGCAACTTGAAAAGCATAAAATCCTTTTTACCGATAGCCTGGAAGGTGGTGACTACGTACTCCAGTCGTCTCGGCTGGGGAACAGTCCTGGAGGAGGCTTCTGTACAGGGAGTATGGTCCCAAGCAGAAAAAACCTTGCCCATCAATCTATTGGAGATTCGGGCAGCCCGGCTAGCTCTGCGTTTCTGAACATCCAGATTGCGGGGCCTTCCTGTCTGGGTCCAGTCCGACAACTCCGCGGTGGTGGCGTATATCAGCCGCCAAAGGGGCACCAAGAGCCAGATGGCCCAGAAAGAAGTGGATCACATATTGACTTGGGCTGAAAGGCTTGTACCGTTCCTGTCGGCAGTGTTCATACTGGGTGTGGACAATTGGCAGGCAAACTTTATAAAGCCTCATACACACTATCAGTTTGTCTGCTGAGTTTTTCCTTCAGATTTACCAAAACCATGTAGTGCAAGGGCCTGCCTGATTGCATACAAATTGAAACTTCTAAGGTTTGACCTCATATTATATGGTTTTGGTAAATCTGAAGGAAAAACTCAGCAGAAAAACTGATAGTGTGTATGGGGCTTTAGTCGCCAAAAGTTGTTGCTAGTGGAATGATCCCTTTTATCCCAATGTTTTTCTCCAGATCTGTCAACACTGGGGGACCCCAGATATGGATCTTCTGGCGTCCCGATTCAATGCCGAGCTGGACAGGTTCGTGTCCGGAACCAAGGATCTGCTTGCTGTCAGGACGGGTGCATTGGTGGTTCCTTGGGATTGGTATTCTCTGATGTATGCCTTTCCTCTGATTCAAATTCTGCCGCAAATGCTATGCAGGATACAGGAGGAACGAAAGCCGGTGATCCTGGTGGCCCCAGCCTGGCCCAGGAGGTTTTGGTAAACAGAGATTGTGAGGTTGGCAGTGGGGGACCCATTGTTCCTTCTATTACGTCCGGACCTGTTGTCTCAAGGACCCATATTCCACACTTCTTTACGGTCGCTGAATTTGATTGCATGGCCAGAATACTGAAAGACCGTGGTGTTAAGAGTTCGGTCTTTGATAAATGCTAGGAAACCAGTTTCTAGAGCTATTTACTATACAGTCTGAGGTCATACATTTCCTGGTGCGAAGGAAAAGGATGGCACCCTTGTAAGTATGCAATTGGGAGTATCTTTGCTTTTCTTCAAGCAGGAGTAGGCTTAAAACTGGCTTTGGGCACAATTAAAGGACACATTTTGGCCTTATGTTTTTTTTTTCTAGAGACTGATTGCGTCCCATTCTCTGGTGCGAACATTTGTCAAGGGAGTAACGCACCTGAGGCCCCGGTTAAACCGTCCTTATGCACATGGGACCTGAACTTGGTGCTGTTGGCCCTTCAGAGTCCACCCTTTGAGCCTATTAGGCATATTCCTTTGATCCTATTGACTAGGAATTTGGTCTTTTTGATGGCCATAACCTCGGCCAGAAGGGTGTCAGAGTTGGCTGCCCTTTCTTGCAAGGAACCTTATTTGATTCTACATTAGGACAAGGCGGTCATGCGCCCTCTTCCGGAATTTTTGCCCAAAATGGTTTCCAATTTTCATTGAAATCAATATATAATTTTACCTTCCTTCTTTCCAAACCCTAAGTCTAGGGAAGTAAGATCACTTCACTCGCTTGATGTGGTGAGGGCAATCAGAGTTTACTTAAGCGTGTCAGCTCCATTTCGGAAGACTGACTCCCTTTTTGTTCTGCCAGAGGGTCCTAAAAAAGGACAGGCAGCTATGAGTTCAACTATCTTGTGGTGGATTTGGCAGGCTATTAGCCAGGCGTATGGGTTAAAGTGCAGGGTTCTACCTTAAGATTTAAAGGCACATTCCACCAGAAGGGTTAGTGCCTCATGGGCAGTGCGCCAACAGGTGTCTATGGCTCAGGTTTACAAAGCAGCCGCTTGGTCTTCAGTTCATACATTCACCAGGTTTTACCAGGTGGATTAAAGTATATATATATACACACACACACACACACACACACACACACACACACACACACACACACACACACACACATATATATATATATATATATATATATATACCACACTATCCCAATATTAGCAGCCAGCACAGAAGGTGTCGATAAATAAACGTATGTGAAAGAAAGTGCAGCGCTGAAGAATCCACTTCAAAATATAAAGTCACCCAATAACTCAAATTAAATATACATATATAGTGACATATGATTATATTAATTAAACAGTCCAATTTAAACCCGGAAGAGGAATGAAAAAAATCTGAAATAGTTTCTATAATAATGACAAAAAGTCCAAATAGTGACATCCAAGAGTGGTGAGTGATTATCAAAAACAAATATTTCGGTGAGTGTCCAAATGGATAAGTGAAGAGAGGAATCCACCACCAGCAGCACTAGTCACTTACCAGAGGATGTGGACCCACACAGGTGTATACCTGGTGAGTCTAGCAGGCTTTATAAGATGATCCTATGGGTCCAGATTCTCTATAGAGATGAAACCTCCAGACGATCGCTCATAGATCAAGCATAGAATTCTGCAAATTTTAGATGTATGGAGGAATAAACCCCACCAGGAAGATAAGGAAGAAGGAAAGAGGGGCACATAGTGTAATTCTGTATGGTATGCTTTAATAAAAAGTGATATAAGAATTGCACTTACATACTCTGAATAAGAACAAGTGCTTTAAAAACAATTCAGTGGTAGTGAGCGGATCAGCATACAGTACCGACGCGTTTCGCTTGAAAAATCATTTTTTTAGGGTTTAAATTGGACTGTTTAATTAATATCATCATATGTAACTAAATATGCACATTTAATTTGAGTTATTGGGTCACTTTATATTTTGAAGTTGATTCTTCAGCGCTGCACTTTCTTTCACATATATGTATACCAGGTGGATGTTAGATCTCAAAGGGAGACTGTCTTTGGCAACAGTGTATTGCAGGCAGCTTTATAAGTCCGGGAGCCCGTTGGGGCTTGAAAATGCTGTGTCTCCCTCCCCTCAGGTGCATTGCTATAGGACATCCCAGATAGTTATGAATAGTGCTCTGTGTCCCGTAATGTACGATAAAGAAAAATGGATTTTTAATACAGCTTACCTGTATTGAAGTACATCACGGTACACAGAGGTCCCTCCCCTCTTTTCTGGGATCTTCATTGCTTGCTACAAAACTGAGGTACTTCCCATATGGGAGGGGTTATATGGGAAGAACCTTCTTGCTATTGGTTGCCAGTGTCCAATCACCTAAAGGTAGCGTATAACCCAGATAGTCATGACTAGTGCTCTGTGTCCTGTGATGTACTTCAAGAAAAGGATTTTACAGGTAAGCTGTATTAAGATTTTTATTTTTTTGCCTCTATACACCACCACAATGGATTTGAAATGAAATGAACAAGATTTAACTGAAGACTTTCAGCTTTAATTTGAGGGTATTTACATCCAAATCAGGTGAACGGTGTAGGAATTACAACAGTTTGTATATGTGCCTCACACTTTTTAAGGGAACAAAAGTAATGGTACAATTGGCTGCTCAGCTGTTCCATGGCCAGGTGTGTGTTGTTCCCTCATTATCCCATTTACAAGGAGCAGATAAAAGGTCCAGAGTTAATTTCAAGTGTTCTATTTGCATTTGGAATCTGTTGCTGTCAACTCTCAATATGAGATCCAAAGAGCTGTCACTATCAGTGAAGCAAGCCATCATTAGGCTGAAAAAAACAAAACAAACCCATCAGAGAGATAGCAAAAACATTAGGTGTGGTCAAATCAACTGTTTGGAACATCCTTAAAAAGAAAGAATGCGCCGGTGAGCTCAGCAACACCAAAAGACCCAGAAGACCATGGAAAACAACTGTGGTGGATGACCGAAGAATTCCTTGCCTGGTGAAGAAAACGCCCTTCACAACAGTTGGCCAGATCAAGAACACTCTCCAGGAGGTAGGTGTATGTGTGTCAGAGTCAACAATCAAGAGAACACTCCACCAGAATAAATACAGAGGATTTACCACAAGATGTAAACCATTGGTGAGCCTCAAAAACAGGAAGGCCGGATTAGAGTTTGCCAAACAACATCTAAAAAAGCCTTCACAGTTCTGGAACAACAACCTATGGACAGATGAGACCAAGATCAACTTGTACCAGAGTGATGAGAAGAGAAGAGTATGGAGAAGGAAAGGAACTGCTCATGATCCAAAGCATACCACCTCATCAGTGAAGCATGGTGGAGGTAGTGTCATGATGTGACTGCTGACAAAAGCATTAGGATGAATACTGAAGTGTTTTGGGCAATATTATCTGCTCATATTCAGCAAAATGCTTCAGACGGCGCTTCACAGTGCAGATGGACAATGACCCGAAGAGCTATTTAAGGGAAAGAAGTGGAATGTTATGTAATGGCCAAGTCAATCACCTAACCTGAATCCGATTGATCATGCATTTCACTTGCTGAAGACAAAACTGAAGGGAAAATGTTCCAAGAACAAGCAGGAACTGAAGACAGTTGCAGTAAAGTCCTGGCAGAGCATCACCAGGGATGAAACCCAGTATATGGTGATGTCTATGCATTCCAGACTTCAGGCTGTAATTGACTGCAAAGGATTTGTAACCAAGTATTAAAAAGTGAAAGATTGATGGATGATTGTTAATCTGTCCCATTACTTTTGGCCCCTTAAAAAATAGGAGGCACATATACAAACTGTTGTAATTCCTACACCGTTCACCTTATTTGGATGTAAATACCCTCAAATTAAAGCTGAAAGTCTGCAGTTAAAGCACATGTTGTTCATTTAATTTCAAATTTATTGTGGTGATGTATAGAGCCAAAAAGATTAGAATTGTTTGATGTCACAATATTTATGGACCTGACTGTACCTCCACTGGACCACTGTTACCAAGCTCCATTCAGTTATTTATTTACATCATTTACCATTCCACAACAAATCATCATTTCTTCTCACAGTTTTCCAGCACGGATAGGGAGAATAATTGAACTCCTTCCTCTGACTCTACACTGCATCCTCAAATGGAAGGTGGAGGAGCACAAGGTCTCTAACATACATCAACTCTGTGATGTTGCCATGGAGAAGTGGAAGAGGAATCCAGGGGGCAACCTGTCAAGCTCTGGTGAACTCCATGCCCAAGAGGGTTAAGGCAGTGCTGGAAAATAATGGTGGCCACACAAAATATTGACACTATGGGCCAATTTGGACATTTTCAATTAGGGGTGTACTCACTTTTATTGCCAGAGATTTAATCAATAATGGCTGTGTGTTGAGTTATTTTGAAGGGATGGCAAATTTACACTGTTATACAAGCTGTACACTCACTACTTTATATTGTAGCAAAGTGTTATTTCTTTAGTGTTGTCACAGGAAAAGATATAATAAAATATTTAAAAAAACGATAGGGGTGTACTAACTTTTGTGAGATACTGTAACTACCACAAATTTCACAGTGTTCCCCACTACTGAAGTACCGGTTGGTCACATACCAAACCTTCCAGAGATGGACCAGATGTTTTTATAGCTCCTTTGCTGTGCATGTTTGATGCTTTTATCATGTTGCTTTTCAAACTTTTGATATCAATATAATAGTTTTTCTTGCAATCACGGCTGTATGGTGAGTGGAGTCATAGACATGTTCTACCATAGGGGTTGGTTGAGCTACAATAGGTTTTTATTTTTGCGTTTCTAGTCATATGTATACTGTGAGCTCCCATCCCTTTTCTCCTCCCCTCTATATCATTATAAAATGTTCTCGATTTGAGGGAATTCACTCCAAACATATCATATATGTTTATTATTTTTGAAAAATTAATTATCAGGATAGACAGCACCTTGAGGGTCCTAAACCTTCAGTGCATCACAGTTAAGGCTGAGCAGATGGGCAGTGATCAGGCTGCATTGATGGGTACTGATCAGGCAGCATTGATGAGCACTGATCAGGCTGCATTGATGGGCACTGATGAGGCTACATTGATGGGCACTGGTGAGGCTGCATTGATGGGCATTGGCAAGGCTGAGCTGATGGCCACTGATGAGGCTGCATTTATGGGTACTGGTGAGGCTGAGCTGATGAGTACTGATCAGGCAGAATTGATGGGTACAGGTAAAGCTGCACTGATGGTCACTGATCAGGCTGCATTGATGGGCACTGATAAGACTGCATTGATGGGCACTGGTGAGGCTGAACTGATGGGCATTGGCGAGGCTGAATTGATGTGCAGTGGTGAGGCTGCATTGATGGGCACTGGTGAGGCTGCACTGATGGGCACTGGTGACACTGCATTAATGGGCACTGATCAGCAAACTCAACTGAGCCCTCAGTCCAGACTCACTGTGTTTTCAATCCGCCCACTGGACAGCGCTGGAACAGGCTGCAGACAATTGAAGTAGCAACCAGCAAGTGAGCCTACACCCCCCCCTCCCCCCCCGCATGATGCCAAGCTTGGGCTGGACTTACTTTAAAATGTGGGAGGCAGGGCAGTCTTTAAGATTGAATGGACTCTGGGCAAAATTTTTCTTGCCCCCCCCCCCCATGCAATTGCACTCTCCACCTGCTCTGAGACATACAATAAATAGCAGTTAGACTTAAAATCAGTTTACTGTATCAAATCATGCAGCAATTGTGATTGGTTGCCAGTAGTTACAGCATATCATTACTGCTTACTGACTGGTTGCTAGAGGTTACAGCATACATTCTGCCTCACTGATTAGTTGCTAGAGGTTACAGCAAATGATTTCTGCTTGTTAATTGGTTGCTAGAGATTACTGTACAGTAATACTGCTCACTGATTGGTTGCTAGAGGTTATAGCAAATGATTTCTGCTTGTTAATTGGTTACTAGAGATTACTGTACAGTAATACTGCTCACTGATTGGTTGCTAGAGGTTACAGCACATCATCTCCTCACTGCAGGGGAGCATGATATACATATGAACGCTGCCCTTATTTACATAGCAATGCCACCAGCCGCAGCTATTTCCTTAGTAATGCCACCGCTATTTACATATGAATTCTGATTATTTACATGTAAACACAGGATCTGCAGGTCAGTCATCTGTACACAACAATAACGCAGAACTGGGCAGCATTAGTACCAGCACTTCACACCATGATATCAGGACACAGCACAGGACAAAATTTTCAAAGGACAAGGCAATTTAAACTGGGATAGTTGGCAAGTATGAGGCAGCTGCTTTGTGCCCCACAACAATGACGGGGCCCAGGGCAGCTGCCCCTCTTGCCCTACCTTAAAGACGGCCCTGGTGGGAGGGGCTATTAAATTTACTTTCGGGCTGAACCCCCTGGTCTTTTTCCCACCTAGCAATACCCCTGATGCAGAGACTAGAAGTTTGTCTCTCTACACTGTGCACATCAATGGAAAAACACAGCCCTGTAGCCTAGGAAGGCAAGGCTCTCCCCTGTGCCTTCCTTTCCCCTTAACCCCCTTCTCCAAGCCAACAGACTGATTAAAGACTGCACTGTCCACTGTTAACTATTTCTCGTAATGACTGGAAGTCCAAAGAAGCTGCACTGAAAGAGCAGGAGCCAGGAGCACTGAAAAATGTAAACTGCAAGTTCTAAAGTAAGACATTTACCAAATACTTTACAGGGGAATGTATATTTTATTGTGCTCAATGTGTTAAACAGTGCTGAGGGTTTAAGTCTACTTGTGTATATATGATGCTAGGTACACTTTAACCACTACACTACCACTGTATGTTTATGAGCAGCGGAGTGGTGGATTGTCATCTCTCCAGTGGCATTTATAAACGCTGCTGGAGAAATCACCTGCAGGCTGCCACTGACTTGTTAATAGATGTGAACTTTTGCACCTAACCTCCAGACCCCTTTCACACTGGGGCGGGGCGGTGTCGGTGGTAAAATGGTGCTTTATGCCGCTTTAACTGCGGTATTCGGCCGCTAGCGGGGCGGTTTTACCCCTGCTAGCGGCCGAGAAAGGGTTAAAACCACCATAAAGTGCAGCTGCAGCCGCGCTTTGCTGGCGGTTTAGCCACGCTGCCCCATTGATTTCACTGCTCCAAAGATGCTGCTAGCAGGACTTTTTTTTTCCGCTCTGCTAGCGCACAGCTCCAGTGTGAAAGCCCTTGGGCCTTTCACATTGGAGACACAGCAGTGGCTGTTTCAGAGCGCTTTGCAGGCGCTATTTTTAGCGCTGTAGTGCCTGCGAAGCGCCCCAGTGTGAAAGGGGTCTTACAGGCTGAAGGTTAGGTGCAAAAGAGGTGATGGGACAGTTCACAACTATTAACCACTTGCTTACTGGGCACTTAAACCCCCCTCAGTCCCAGACCAATTTTCAGCTTTCAGCGCTGATGCACTTTGAATGACAATTGTGCGGGCATACAACACTGTACCCAAATGAAATTTTTATCATTTTTTCCCCACAAATAGAGCTTTCTT
Organism: Lithobates pipiens; assembly: GCF_037356315.1. Classification (NCBI taxonomy): domain Eukaryota; kingdom Metazoa; phylum Chordata; class Amphibia; order Anura; family Ranidae; genus Lithobates; species Lithobates pipiens. The sequence goes on along the minus strand of NW_027507764.1, from coordinate 343,343,124 downwards.
TTGGTGGTATTTAATTACAGCTCGGAGTTTTATTTTTTGCTAAACAAACAAAAAAAATGCAAAAAAAAAAACAAAACTCATGTTTAATAGTTTGTTATAAAATTTTGCAAACGGGTCATTTTTCTCCTTCATTGAAGTGCGCTGATGAGGCGGCACTGATAGGCTGCACTGGTGGGCACTGATGGGCTGCATTGGTGGGCACTGATAGGCTGCATTGGTGGGCACTGATAGGCTGCACTGGTGGACACTGATAGGCATAGTTAAGGTGGCACTAATAGGCACAGATAAGGCGGCACCGATGGGCACAGATAAGGCGGCACTGATGGGCAAAGATGGGCACAGATAAGATGGCACAGATGGGGGGGCACAGATGGGTGGCATGGATGGGTGGCACGGGTGGGCACTGATAGGTACCACTGATAGATGGGACTGATGGGCACTGATAGGTGGCACTGATAGGTGGCTCTGATAGGTAGAACTGCTGGGCACTGATGGGCGGCACTGCTGGGCACTGGTAGATGACACTGATGGGCACGGATATGTGGCACTGGGGTGCAGCACCTTTGTTGAGGCATATTGTGGGCACTGCTGGGTGGCACTGTGGGCACTGCTGGGTGGCACTGCTGGGTGGCACTGTGGGCACTGCTGGGTGGCACTGTGGGCACTGCTGGGTGGCACTATGGGCACTACTGGGGGGCACTTACTTTTTATTAATGTGGCACTGGCAGGGGGCAGGTGGGCACTGGTAGGGGGCAGGTGGGCACTAGCAGGGCTGGCCGTGACCGGGACTGAGGGCACTGTGGCACTGATGTATGGCACTGTGGGTACTGATGTATGGCACTGTGGGTACTGATGTATGGCACTGTGGGCACTGATGTATGGCACTGCTGGGTGGCACTATGGGCACTGATGGGTGGCACTGCTGTGTGGCACTTTTTTAATCATCTGGGGGTTACTGGCAGGAGGCAGGTGGGCACTGATACGCACTGACATCAGTCTCGATCACGGCCGCCGGTGATCGGCTTTTTTTTTTTCTCCTCGCGCTGTCAGCGCGAGGAGGAATAATAGCCGATTACCGGCTCCGTTATATCACATGATCAGCTGTCATTGGCTGACAGCTGATCACGTGATAAGGGGTCGGGATCGACCCCTTGCACGGATCGGTGATCAGGCGAGTCTCATAGACTCGCCAATCACAGAGCGCGCCGCGCGCGCCCCTCAGGGGGCGCGCAGGCCGCTCGTGCACAGGACTACGTCAATAGACGTAGTCCCGGAAAAGGAGATCCGCGCTGTAGCCGTCATTCGGCTATAGCGCGGGTCTCAAGTGGTTAACAAGTCAGCGGCAGCCTGCATGTGATTTCTCCAGCAGCTTTTATAAATGCCACTGGAGAGACGACAATCCACCACTTTGCCCTTGTACACACGGTCGGACATTCTGCCAACCAAATCCGTTGGATTTTGTCCGACGGATTTTGTCCGACGGATTGTGTCCGAAACTGTTGCATACACACGGACAAAGTTGTCGGAAAATCCGATCGTTCAGAATGTGATGACATTATTTCGTTACGACGGGACTACGTCCCGCTAGTAGCCAATAGCTTTGGTGTAGGAATTTGATCTGAGCATGCGTGGCACTTTGTCCGATCGGAATTCTCTACACATGATCGGACAAGGTCCGATCGGACCAGTTTGTCGGAAAATATTTCCAACAAGTTGGAAAATTGGGTCCGACGTATATTCCGACGGAAACAGTCCGATGCATACCACACACAGTCGGATTATCCGACAAAACGGTTCGATCGGACACATTCCGTCGGAATCTCCGACCGTGTGTACAAGGGCTAAGTGACCTGTATATTAACAACTCTTCCCCTTCACTATGCACATCTGCCCAATAAGCCCCTCATCTTCATCCTGCCATTGAATATGACCTGTCAGAGGTGTAACTAGAACCTACAGGGCCCCGATGCAAGAAATCATGAAGGCCCCCCCCAACCCTGGCAGGAGCCCTTTCCTCCAAGCCCAAGGCCCTCAATCTCCATCTCTGCATCCTCAGCTGCACAGAATAAATGGACAGGAATAGCTCTGTACAGAGCTTCCCATTCATTCATAAACTGAAGCATAGTAAACAGTTACAATGCTTCAATTACTGTATGAATGGACATAGTGAATGCGGTATTGATCACTCACTGTGTCCATTCAGAAAAGAAAGGCGTGCACTGTGAAAGGAGGGGGGATGCGTAACCAGAAGAGGACAGTATAACAGGGGTAGTGTGACAGGAGGGGGCAGTATGACCGGGGGGGCCAGTGTGAAGGGGTAGCAGTATGATGAGCAGGTATTGTGACAGGAGGGGGGCTGTGTGAAAGGATGGGGCAATATGACAGGAGGGGAAAGTATGACAGTGGGGGCAGTGTGACGATGAGGCAGAATGATGGGAGGGCAGCGTGAGAGAAGGGGGGTAGTATGACAGGAGGGATATTGTGACAGGAGGGGAGCAGTGTGACAGGAGAAGGGTACCCGAGAAGTATGATAGGAGGGGGGAGTGTGATAAGAGGGGGCACTGGGAAAGGAGGGGGATAGTGTGACAAGGGGTGGTATGATGGGGGCAGTGTGACAAGAGGGGGGGCATTATGATGGGGGCAGTGTGATAAGAGCAGGGCAGTGTGAATAAGAGGGGGGCAGTGTGATAGGGGGGCAATATGATGGGGGATATTGTGAAGAGAGGGGGGCAGTGTGATAGGAGAAAGATACCTGGAAAGGGTAACATGGGGGGGGGCAGTGTGATAAGAAGGGGGTCAGTGTGATGAGCGGGCAGTTTGAAAGGAGGGGGGCAGTGTAACAGGAGGAAGGCAGTATGGCAGGGGGCAGTGTGACAGGAGGTGGGAAGTATGACAGAGGTAGGCAGAATGATGGGGGTAATGTGACAAGGGGGTAGTATGGCAGGTGGAGGGGGCAGTGTGACAAGTGGGGGGGGCAGGGTGACAGATGGGGGGGGGCAGTGTGACAGTTGGGAGGCAGTGTGATAAGAGGGTGCTTTGTTACAGTAGGAGACTCAGGTGCTGGGCTTACCTGACCGATCAGGATAAGCCTAGAGGCAAGAAGTAGGAGGTGGAGTAGGGGCTGACGCTAGGGGTGGAGCCGGTGGCCCTGGCAACTGATGACTGACAAAAACACCTAGCACCAGGCTGGATAGGAGGGGCAGTGGGGCGGCATATAGCGAAACTGATGCCCTGCGTTTTGCTCTTGCAGGCACTGAATGCCTGCTTCTCCACCTCTCCCTCTCTACCTCTCCCTCCTGTAGACATTCCATACCTACAGAAGCAAAATACAGGGCATCAGTTCTGCTATATGCCACCACCCCTGCTGCCCATCTCATCCAGATCCAGGTGTAGACAAAAGGGAGAGGGGGGCCACACGGGCCCCCTGAAGCAAGGGGCCAGGTCGCAATTGCACCCTCTGCGACCCCTGTAGTTAGGCCTCTGTAACCTGTACATTAACCCTTTCACCTCCTATTCCTGACCTGTACTTTTAATGACGTGCTGTATTTAATGCACCATTACCAAGCTCCATGTTTTAAATCCCTCAAAACCAACATGGATCTTCATTTCCTAAAAACTGAGGCAAAAAAAATCACCAGGCGGTCTACTTTGCAAAAAACGATTATTTGTTTTTTTTTTCTACTATTCTAACATTTTTATTTGATATGTTTCTATAACAGAAAGTAAGGGAAATGTTTTTTTTCCCCGGCTCATTTGCATGGGCATCTAAAATGCCATGTTTAGAAGCATGCAGTGTATAGTATTGTACTCATCTAAATGCAACACTATTGGAATTAATGAAGCTATGCACACAGCTGTGTCTACAAATAAAATGTAACATGTCAAGCATTGTGCTAAAAAGTAGGACATAGCTGCGTCTGGGGTGTACACATCTGCAGCTTTTATGTGTGTACACGTGTAAACATGTATAAATGTGGGCAAACACATGTACATGTTTCAGGTGCGTATTTTATGTAGGATCTTCTGCTAGGTATGCCAGAAAGAACCTGCATTTCATTCAGAAAACAGGCATGTGCACATGTGTATGAGGTCTTTTAGTTGATTTTTTTTAAAATGTGTTTACTATATAGCACTCTGTCTTAAAAAAAAAAAGGTATAAAATAATCTGGGTACAGTGTTGCATGAATAATTGTGATAATGCTTATCCATGTGATGTGGTGCCTGCACAGTGTTGCTTTGGTGCGCACTGCACTACAAAAGGCTATATCCAAATTTTGAACATACAAGGTGTGCTGGCATTCTATTAAAAGTGCACATGTGACAATACATATGACACATACTGTATCATGTGCTAACCTGCTTGTGTTAACTCACGGCACAAATGTAAATGGCCCTAGAGGAAACCTGTCATGAGAGATACATGGAGGCTGCCACTGTGCTGATCAAACTGAAAGTGCTATCTGCTTATTGGTTCTCCATCAGCGACACAAATGTTGATGCCAGCGAGGTGATAAAACAGCAGATTGCTTGGAATTTGTAGAAGGAAACCACCAATGGTAGCCTCCTATTTTTATCATGGCAGGTTTACTTAAAATGTAACTGGAGTCCAGAGTCTCTCTTTATACAATTAAATAGAGATTACAGAGTGCATGGGTGGGCCTGGCTGCAAGGATTTTAACAAGTGGCTGTGTAGCATCAAGAAGGCTGCACAGCCATGATCTTGATGGATTAGGGACATACAGTATGTACAGTATAAAAGACTAAATCAATGAGTTGGGTGAATAATAATTTAAATGTAACTTCTAAGCACCTACACCTTAAAGGGTCATTTTGTAGGCAGGTGTAGTTTGGCCTCCCTGTATAGGTGGTGCTGTTTGACATCCGCCATGCAGACAGAGAGAGGAGGACAAGGGAAACACCTCTGTAGGTGTCATCAGGAGAGCAGCTGTCCAATTGGACGGACGCTGCTGCCCTGTTGACCCTGGTGGCCATCTTTGCTGTTAGCAGTGCTAATAAATAGTGTGTGGTCAGAGTAAATTGTGCATCGAGAATTGAGTATCTGGGTCAGGAACAAAGACCGCGCTGGACAGGGACAAAGTACCTAGCGTAGGGAGAGATTTCAGTGGAGGAGGGACAGAATAGGGCAGGAGCCATTCCTCATTTAGCTGTTTTGTTGTGGTCTGCCTTCCAGCCTTCCAGCCTCCTCCTCTGTCAGATGATATCAGATATCAGCAGTGTGTACGGGCATCCTCTGCATAGTTACCTACAGGTGTTGCCGGGGCGGTATGACTGTGTTCACAGACTTTGCTCTATCTTCTTGGAACTCATACATCAGTATACTTTTTTTGTACTACTTGGCCTTCATGTATGTCTCTCCTCTCTGGGTACCCTGTGCTTTTGCCTTTCTCGTTTACAAACTTATTATGACTGAGTTCACACTAAAAAATGCATTTGTTGAAAAAGCCCAACTCTAGCTTTGCAGTGCAAAGTCACATGCTCCCCCATACTTAGAGGGGATGAGCTTAGGTATGTTTGGATCCTAGTCTAAAATTACCTGAACCAGCACACCAAAAGTTGTCACTGTACTTGGCCAATCATAAGCAGCTGAGGCATTCCCTACCCCTAAGCTGCAGGTATACATGCCCCAAATGCCCTTAAATGGCCCAGTACAGTGACAACTTCCTGGTGGGCTCATCCTGGTGGGTTTGGACTAGGATCTGAACATGCCTGGGCTCATCTCATAGCTTTTTTTCAGTTTCCATCGATAAATGGAGAAACAGGGAGCTAGAGAAATATAAGTATATGCTGGGTGTACATAGTACCCAACTGTTCATGATTTCGAGGGACTATCCCTATTTGTAACAAAGTCTCTCTGTCCATCTTTCCTCCTCATTTGTCCCTGACTTTTAGTCTCTTCTATATATGTAGTTGTATATAAAATGCACTTTTTATCTTTCAGAAAGTGTTTTCCAGTGCTAAACCTTTCATCCAATTTCTAAATTGCTGCATTTGTAAATTACAAAAGCCAGTAAAGCCAGTGGGTAAAAAAGCATGTGTGGGTTTACCTAATCAGTTTTTTGTATAATTCTCAGTTAAGGGGGTGTGGCAAGGGGTGTGTGCTATGCCTATATAATTTTGCTAATAGGGGACCGCTCTGTGATCGATGTGTCTTTCGGACACAGCTGAGCACAGATTGGGTTAAAGAGCCAACAGCTGATCTTTACCATGTGACCAGCTGTATCCAATCACAGCTGATCACACTGTAAACAGGATTTGCCAGTTATTGGCAGTCCTCTCCTCACACTGACAGCGCATGAGGATAGGAGAGCCGGTAACCAGCCCTTGTGAAATGATGATCATTGATGCCTATCATTCTCGCCTATCACTCCCCATCAGTGCCGCTAATCATTGCCGCCTATGAGTGCCCATCAGTGCCACATATAAATGCCCATAAGTGTGGCCTATCAGTGCCTGACAGTGCAGCCTCATCAGTGCACATCAGTGAAGGAAAAAAAAATACTTATGTCTAACATTTTATAACAGAAGCTAAGAAAAACTTTTTTCTTTCAAAATTTTCAGTGTTTTTTCATTTGTTTGGCAAAAAATAATAAACCCAGAACTGATTAGTCTGTTCTGGACCACCCGACGTACATTATATTACTATATGTGATTCGCACCGGCCAGCAGTGCTCGGATCAGATTTAGAACCGATAAATCATTAGGTCCAGGGAAATGATTTATGGCCTGGACCTGCTGATCAGTTCTGATGAATGGTAGAATGTCCTGTGCCTGTGTTTACATTACACAGGCACAGGACATTCTACCATTCAATTATGCAATCTTCCTCTTGGAGTCCTTTTTGGGTCCAGCCTGAGAGAAGAGAACATCTATTTTAAGTAAATGCACTACACTGACCTGACACCAGAACACAGAGTTAGGCATGTTTAACCCCTTGTTCACCCTCCAGTGAACCCTTTCTTTCCCTATCACAGTGTCACTAGTAGGGATGAGCAGAACTTGCGAACAGGCAAAAAATTTGGCTAACATGCGAACACCTTTAAAGTCTATATTACACAAACATGAAAAATCAAAGTGCTAATGTTAAAGGCTTATATGCAAGTTATTGCCATAAAAAGTGTTTTGGGACCCGGGTCCTGCCCCAGGGGACATGGATCAATGCAAAATTGTTTTTAAAAAACTGATGTTTTTTCAGGAGCAGTGATTTTAATAATGTTTAAAATGAAACAATAAAAATGAAATATTCCTCTAAAGCGGTTCTTCACCCTAAAGGGGAAGTTCCACTAGTATTATCCCTCCCCCCTCCGGTGCCACAATCGGCACCTTTCGGGGGGGAGGGGGGTGCAGTTACCTGGATAATCCAGGTATCTGCACCCACCCCGCATGGCTCCGCCCCCCCGTTGTGTTCTGGGAAACACACAGTTCCCAGAGAAACAGCGGGGGACCATAAGAGAAGCGCAGCGCAACTCGCGCATGCGCAGTAGGGAACCGGGCAGTGAAGCCCTCATGCTTCACTTCCCGATTCCCTGACAGAGGATGGCGGCGGTGGCTGCAGCGAGACGAGCGATCGCTCGTTATCTGCCGCCGACATCGCTGGAACCTGGGACAGGTAAGTGTGATATTATTAAAAGTCAGCAGCTGCAAGATTAGTAGCTGCTGGCTTTTAATATTTTTTTTTTAGGTGCAGCTCCTCTTTAACCACTTTCAGACCGGACCATTTTGCTGGTAAATGACCAGAGGTCTTTTTACACTTTGGCACTGCGCTGCTTTAACTGGTAATTGCGCGGTCATGCAATGTTGTACCCAAACAAAATTTGCGTCCTTTTCTTCCCACAAATAGAGCTTTCTTTTGATGGTATTTGATTGCCTCTGCGATTTTTATTTTTTGCGATATAAACGTAAAAAGACCGCAAATTTTGAAAAAAAATGATATTTTCTACTTTTTGTTATTAGAAAAATCCAATAAACTCAATTTTAGTCATACATTTAGGCCAAAATGTATTCAGCCACATGTCTTTGGTAAAAAAAAAGTCAATAATTGTATATTTATTGGTTTGCGCAAAAGTTGTCACATCTACAAACTAAGGTACGTTTTCTGGAATTTACGCAGCTTTTAGTTTACGACTGCCTATCTCATTTCTTGAGGTGCTAAAATGGCAGGGCAGTACAAAACCCCCCCAAATGACCCCATTTTGGAAAGTAGACCCCCTAAGGAAATTGATAAGAGGCATGTTGAGCCCATTGAATATTTTATTTTTTTGCCTCAAGCGATTGAATAATGACAAAAAAAAAAATTTTTTTTTTTTTTACACAAAGTTGTCACTAAATGATATATTGCTCACACATGCTATGGGCGTATGTGAAATGACACCCCAAAATAAATTCTGCTGCTTCTCCTGAGTACGGGGATACCGCATATGTGGGACTTTTTGGGAGCCTAGCCGCGTACGGGGCCCCGAAAACCAAGCACCGCCTTCAGGCTTTCTAAGGGCGTAAATTTTTGAGTTCACTTCTCACTACCTATTACAGTTTTGAAGGCCATAAAATGCCAAGATGGCACAAAACCCCCACAAATGACCCCATTTTAGAAAGTAGACACCCCAAGCTATTTGCTGAGAGGCATGTTGAGTTCATGGAATATTTTATATTTTGCCACAAGTTGCGGGAAAATTACAAACTTTTTTTTTTTTTTTTTTTTTTTTACAAAGTTGTCACTAAATGATATATTGCTCATGCATGCCATGGGCATATGTGAAATGACACCCCAAAATAAATTCTGCTGCTTCTCCTGAGTACGGGGATACCACATATGTGGGACTTTTTGGGAGCCTAGCCGCGTACGGGGCCCCGAAAACCAAGCACCGCCTTCAGGCTTTCTAAGGGCGTAAATTTTTGAGTTCACTTCTCACTACCTATTACAGTTTTGAAGGCCATAAAATGCCAAGATGGCACAAAACCCCCACAAATGACCCCATTTTAGAAAGTAGACACCCCAAGCTATTTGCTGAGAGGCATGTTGAGTCCATGGAATATTTTATATTTTGCCACAAGTTGCGGGAAAATTACAAACTTTTTTTTTTTTTTTTTTTTTCACAAAGTTGTCACTAAATGATATATTGCTCACGCATGCCATGGGCATATGTGAAATGACACCCCAAAATAAATTCTGCTGCTTCTCCTGAGTACGGGGATACCACATATGTGGGACTTTTTGGGAGCCTAGCCGCGTACGGGGCCCCGAAAACCAAGCACCGCCTTCAGGCTTTCTAAGGGCGTTACAGTTTTGAAGGCCATAAAATGCCAAGATGGCACAAACCCCCCCCAAATGACCCCATTTTGGAAAGTAGACACCCCTAAATTTAGGGGTACACTAGTGAGACTAGGTAATAAATGGCGGGTGCCCTGAAACTATAAAAAAATAACTAACCAACCAGCGTCACCTGTAACAGTTATATGGTGATCACTGGTGAAAGGGTTAACTAGGGGGCAATCAGGGGGCTTTATGCGGTAGTATATGGGGGTCCCTGGCGCTATAAAAAGCTGCAGCGAACCTAAATACCTACCTGCCTAACTAGCGTCACCTGTGACACTAATACAGCGATCAGAAAAACGATCGCTTATTAGGCTGGGTTCACACTGGAGCGATGCGGGAACGCCACGAATGCGCGGCGGGTTCCCGCATCGCATGCCTCCCGGCGGCAGTTCACACTGCCCTATGCGAACTGCTGGGAGTGTCAGTGAAATGTTACTGACACCCCCAGATCAGTTCGCATATCGCAGTGCGATCTGCAAACTCGGATCGCATGGTGTGAACACCCATGCGATCCGATTCTGCTGCGGGCCAAAAAAAGGGTCCCGTGCGAATTTGCGGCGGGTGTGGCGGGTGCGGCGGGTGCAGGGGAATGGCTGAACTCGAATCGCACAGAGATCGGATGTGATTTGCACTGCAGTGCGGTGCGAATCACATCCGTTCTCATAAACCGCTGCAATGTGAACCCAGCCTTAGTGACACTGGCGACGGGGGTGATCACGGGGTTAAACCTTTATTGGGGGGGTTAGGGGGGTACCTTAGAACTAAAGGGGGCTAACCCTAACTGCCCTAACAGTTATTAGTCACAAATGACACCCGCCGGGTGATCAGGGGGTTAAACCTTTATTAGGTAATAAATGGCGGGTGCCCTGAAACTATAAAAAAATAACTAACCAACCAGCGTCACCTGTAACAGTTATATGGTGATCACTGGTGAAAGGGTTAACTAGGGGGCAATCAGGGGGCTTTATGCGGTAGTATATGGGGGTCCCTGGCGCTATAAAAAGCTGCGACGAACCTAAATACCTACCTGCCTAACTAGCGTCACCTGTGACACTAATACAGCGATCAGAAAAATGATCGCTTATTAGGCTGGGTTCACACTGGAGCGATGCGGAAACGCCGCGAATCCGCGGCGGGTTCCCGCATCGCATGCCTCCCGGCGGCAGTTCACACTGCCCTATGCGAACTGCTGGGAGTGTCAGTGAAATGTTACTGACACCCCCAGATCAGTTCGCATATCGCAGTGAGATCTGCAAACTCGGATCGCATGGTGTGAACACCCATGCGATCCGATTCTGCTGCGGGCCAAAAAAAGGGTCCCGTGCGAATTTGCGGCGGGTGTGGCGGGTGCGGCGAATGGCTGAACTCGAATCGCACAGAGATCGGATGTGATTTGCACTGCAGTGCGGTGCGAATCACATTCGTTCTCATAAACCGCTGCAATGTGAACCCAGCCTTAGTGACACTGGGGACGGGGGGTGATCACGGGGTTAAACCTTTATTGGGGGGGTTAGGGGGGTACATTAGAACTAAAGGGGGCTAACTCTAACTGCCCTAACAGTTATTACAGTCACAAATGACACCAATGCAAAAAAAAAAAAATGACATTGGTGTCACTGTGACTGGGGGGCAGGGGTAATTGGGGGGGTGATCGGGGGGTAAAGGGGGGGTGTGAGTGTGCCTGGCATGTTCTACTGTGTGTGTAGAGTGTTAGTGCAACTCACCGATCCGCTCTCCTCCGTGTCGGAACGGAAAATACCGACACGGAGGAGAGAATACATCACTTCCTCTCCTGTGTTTACATTACAGGAGAGGAAGTGATGTCACGGGGGATTTCTATTCGTCGGGAGCGATCGCGAGGGGGTGGCCATGAATGAATGGCCGCCCCCTCGTCCCGGATCGCTCCCGGATGAAAACCGACCGCCGCAGGCACCGGGCGGGGGCCCGATCGGGCCCCCGACCCGCGGGAGGCAAGGGACGTACATGTAAGCCCTTATGCCTGCCCGTGCCATTCTGCCGACGTACATCGGCGTGCGGCGGTCGGCAACTGGTTAAACATCGTGCCTGGGGGGTGTCTATAGTATGCCTGTAAATTGCCACAGTTTTCCTGTGCTTAGAACAGTACCACAGCAAAATGACATTTCTATAGGAAAAAAAGTAATCTAAAACTGATCGTGGCAGTAACAAATTGTCGGGTCCCAGCAATATAGAGAAAACTTACTGAAAAAATGGCATTCACCCCCCCCCCCCCCCCCCGTGAATATTAATTGAATCTTATTTTATTGAGATAGGAAAATTGAGATAGAAAAATTATACAATAGACATAGATGTCTTACAGTAACACATAAACAGATATGTACAACTTTGCAACATTGGTGTCATACCGTCTCATGGTTTAGGTCATTTTTGAGCTTTGGTTGATTTAGTGTGTTATATAAGCCTGTATACCTACAGCGTCTAATATGAATTATTAACGGTGTGTGAGCACCACTATCTACTAAACGAGTGGTGCCCACTCATTACCGGTAGGCTAGGGCTTTTGTTACTATGCTGAACATGTTCTCTCTGAGGGGGAATCTGTGTGTGTGCGCCACTGTTCCGGTCTGATGAGAATAGAGATTGTGAATTAGGTGATCAAGTAATACTGCAACATTTAAAAGGGAAAGGAGAAAAAGAGAGAGAGGGTGGGGATGGAGGGGCCAAGGCAGTACAGAATTTAGAAATTAAGAGGGGGACATTCCACTCTGGTTACATAGGTGCGTCAGTGAAGTCCTCTGTGGCCCATGGAATAAATTCTGAGGAATATCTAAACATAGACCACGAGGTCCAGATCTTGTTGAATTGTTCCTCTTTACTTGTTTCCTGCGACAACATTCATTCCAAACCATTAATTTGGTCCACTTCAGTTGCCCAATCCCCAGGTGAAGGCATGCTCGTCGACTTCCAATGTCTGGGCAGAACCTTTCTAGCAGCCGACAAAAAGTGACGCAGAACATCTTTTTTGAACGATTTAAGCGGTCCCGGGAGCAAAGATAGCAGAACTACCTCAGGAGAGGGTGTGATTGAGGTCACCATGAGTCTGCAGTACAAGTCGAGGATCTTTTGCCAGAACCTCCTCACAGGGGGGCATTCCCATCAAATGTGAAGTAAAGTTCCCTTGGATGACAAGTAGGGATGAGCTGGGTGTTCCAGTCGAACGCATGTCAGAACTTTATGGGTCGTTCACGCCATATTCGTAAGGAGCTCATGGATCACAATGCACTGCAGCATCGCAGTGCATTGCTGGCTGATGATTGGCCAAGCATGCACTATGACCCGCATGCTTGGCCAATCACCACGCTGGCAGCAAGGAGAGCCATAATTGGCCACAGGCAGGATGCCTGTGGCCAATTATAGTTTAGGGGGTTTAGTACATGCCCCACACTATACAAGGCCGCCTACGCAGCGGCCTTGCGCAGTGGCGGAACTACCGCCATAGCAGCACATGCGGGCGCTATGGGACCCGCAGTCAAATGGGGCCCGGTGAGGACAGGCGCTATGGCTCCACGGGAGATAGCGGGCGGCTCCGCGGGTGGCCCGCGGGCAGTCTGCGGCTCCGCGGGTGGTCCACAGGCGGCTCCGCGGGTGAGAGCTGGAGGTCCGCGGGCGGCCCGCGGGTAGTCCGCGGCTCCGCGGGTAGTCCGCGGGCGGCTTCGCGGGTGAGAGCGGGCAGTCCGCGGGGGGCTCCGTGGGTCCGCGGGGGGCTCCGCGGGTGATAGTGGGAGGCAGATGAGAGTGGCCGGTCCGCTGGTGAGAGAGTGGGCGTGAGCGGGCTGGCCAATCAGGGAGCTGACGGGCGAGGGAGCATAGAGATGACATCATCTCTCGCCGCCCTCTCATCCCTGCAGTGCAGTTCCCCCCTCACTGTGCAGGCAGCCAGGAAGCAGAGAGATGACATTATCTCTCTGCTGCCTGACTGATAATCTGCTGGCTGACTCTGTGACACAGCAGGAAAGTGGCAGAGCAAGTGACAATCCATAATGTGTGGCAGGGGACGTGGCAAGTGACAACCCAGGACGTGGCAAGTGACAATCCGTAACGTGTGGCAGGTGACGTGGCAAGTGAAAATCCATGACGTGGCAAATGACAATCCATAATGTGTGGCAGGCAACGTGGCAAGTGACAACCAGGGACGTGGCAAGTGACAATCCGTAACGTGTGGCAGGTGACATGGCAAGTGACAACCTGGATGTGGCAAGTGACAATCCGTAACATGTGGCAGGTAACGTGGCAAGTGAAAATCCGTGACGTGACAAGTGACAATCCGTAATGTGTGGCAGGTGACGTGGCAAGTGACAACCCGGGACGTGCAAGTGACAATCCATAATGTGTGGCAAGTGACAATCTAGGATGTGGTAAGTGACAATCTGTAATGTGTGGCAATCTAGGACGTGGCAAGTGACAATCCGTAATGTGTGGCAGGTGACGTGGCAAGTGACAACCTGGATGTGGCAAGTGACAATCTGTAACATGTGGCAGGTGACGTGGCAAGTGAAAATCCGTGACGTGACAATCCGTAATGTGTGGCAGGTGACGTGGCAAGTGACAACCCGGGACGTGCAAGTGACAATCCATAATGTGTGGCAAGTGACAATCTAGGATGTGGTAAGTGACAATCTGTAATGTGTGGCAATCTAGGACGTGGCAAGTGACAATCCGTAATGTGTGGCAGGTGACGTGGCAAGTGACAACCTGGATGTGGCAAGTGACAATCCGTAACATGTGGCAGGTGACGTGGCAAGTGAAAATCCGTGATGTGACAAGTGACAATCCGTAATGTGTGGCAGGTGACGTGGCAAGTGACAATCCGTAATGTGTGGCAGATGACGTGGCAAGTGACAACCCGAGACGTGGCAAGTGACAATCTAGGACATGGCAAGTGACAATCCGTAATGTGTGGCAGATGACGTGGCAAGTGACAACCCGAGACGTGGCAAGTGACAATCTAGGACATGGCAAGTGACAATCCGTAATGTGTGGCAGATGACGTGGCAAGTGACAACCCGAGACGTGGCAAGTGACAATCTAGGACATGGCAAGTGACAATCCGTAATGTGTGGCAGGTAATATGGCAAGTGACAATCCGGGACTTGGCAAGTGGACAATCCGCAACATGTGGCAGGTGACATTCTGCAACGTGTGACAAGTGACAATCTGCATCTGGTGGCAGGCGACATGGCAAGTGGACAATCTGCAATGTGTAGCAGGTGATGTGACAAGTGACAATCCTTAATGTGTGGCAAGTGACAATCCAGGACGTGGCAAGTTACAATTCATAATGTGTGGCAAGTGACGTGGCAAGTGACAATCCAGGACGTGGCATGTGACAATCCATAATGTGTGGCAAGTGACAATCCAGGACGTGGCAAGTGACAATCCATAATGTGTGGCAGGTGACTTGGCAAGTGACAATCCGCAACATGTGGTAGGTGACATTCCGCAACGTTTGACAAGTTACAATCTGCATCTGGTGGCAGGCGATGATGGCAAGTGACACGCTCAGGGATCCCACTGATTTTGCATTATGGTGAGTTGAACTATTTCATTTTATATAACAGAACAGAAATTGGTTAAAAGGCCTGGAGGTCAGCAATGTGTTCCCTTCAGGGGCTGCATAGAGTATACTGCATACTTTGTTGTTCAAAATTAATATAAGCCGTTGCCTGGGTACTGTGCCACATGGGTGTGGTAGTCTGTTGTTTAATGGCATTAGTTCATTTTTTTTGGTGGGGGGGGGGCCCATACAACATTTTGCTATGGGGCCCTGTGATTTCTAGTTACGCCCCTGGCCTTGCGTAGTGTGTTGCGGCAGCTCATAGAGAGACAGATAGGCAGAGACAGTGTCTTCATTTCTTTTGAACCTAGTGCAATTACAGTCGGTGTATTGTGCCCCCTGCACAGTGTACACCTGAAGCTACCCCAATTGCTGGTGTTGTTCTGGTCCTATACCACAGGCAGCTGCAGTAATTACAGTCGGTGTATTGTGCCCCCTGCACAGTGTACACCTGAAGCTACCCCAACTGCTGGTGTTGTTCTGGTCTTATACCACAGGCAGCTGCAGTAATTACAGTCGGTGTATTGTGCCTCCTGCACAGTGTACACCTGAAGCTACTGCCATTGCTTGTGTTGTTATAGTCCTAAACCACAGGCAGCTGCAGCAGTTACAGTCGGTGTATTGTGCCACCTGCACAGTGCACACCTGAAGCTACCCCAATTGCTGGTGTTGTTCTAGTCCTTTACCACAAGCAGCTGCAGCAGTTAGGCCGCATACACACGCGCGGACTGTTCGCCCAACTTTGTCCGTCCAACAGTTTCAGCAAACAGTCCGCTCAAAATTAGCATGGACGGACATGCCCACACACGACGAACGAACAGTTTGCTGAAACCGTGCGCGATGACGTGAACAGCACGTACGACGGGACGAAAAATACGACGTCCTATACACTGCATTATAGCTTTCGGCGTGAAAATCCTTTCTGAGCATGCGCGCAACTTTGTTTGACGAACAAGCCTACACACGAGCGGGCTGTTCGCTGAAACAAGGTTTCAGCGGACAGTTTTTCGGAAATTCCGAAAAACCTTGTCCGTCCAACTGTCCGCTGAAACTGTCCGCTGAAAGCCCACACACGAGCGGACTGTCCGCCCAAACACTGTTCAGCGGACAAAGTTGGGCGAACAGTCCGCCCGTGTGTACGCGGCCTTACAGTCGGTGTATTGTGCCACCTGCACAGTGTACACCTGAAGCTACCCCAATTGCTGGTGTTGTTCTAGTCCTATACCACAGGCAGCTGTAGCAGTTACAGTCAGTGTAATGTGCCACCTGCACAGTGAACACCTGAAGCTACCCCAATTGCTGGTGTTGTTCTAGTCCTATACCACAGGCAGCTGCAGAAGTTACAGTCGATGTATTGTGTCACCTGCACAGTGTACACCTGAAGCTATCCCAATTGCGCGTGTTCTTCAGATCCTATATCCTATACAACAGGCAGGCAGCTGCAGTAATTACAGTGGGTGACTGTGTCATCTGCACGGTGTGCACCTAAAGCTACCCCAATTGCTGGTGTCCTGCTGATCCTATACTGCAGGCAGCTGCAGTAATTACAGTCAGTGTAGTGTGTCATCTGCTCAGTGTGCACCTAAAGCTACCCCAATTGCTGGTGTTCTCATCTCCCTGCAGGCCATTAGTATGTCTGGAAGGCCAACAAGGAGAGGCAGACAGTCATAAGCCAATAAAAGAGGGCAAGCAGGCTCTGTGTCTAGAGGCAACAGTGTTGGTCGTGGACGCGGTGCATCGTCATCAGCATGTGGCCATGGGACACGCTTGCCCTTATTTTCGGCAGTTGGACGTTTTGAGCCGCAACATGCCGAAGACTTGGTAGAGTGGATGATCAAGCTCTCTTCATCCTCCTCATCCTCTCTCACCCAGCCTCAGGGTACTGGCAAAGCAGCTGCCAACGCGTCCTCTTCCCTCATCTCAATGGCATCAGTCACTCCTTCCCTAGACCCACCATGTCCTCCTGAGGAGTTCCCCGAACTGTTTGAGCACAGTGTTGGGTACATGCTCCAGGAGGATGCCCAGCGTTTTGAAAGTTCTGATGATGATACCCAGCTAGAGGAAGGCAGTAGCGTGACCCCAGAGAGAGGGGATGACCAAGAAGGACAGCAATAGAGTATCTGTGAGGGGTTCCAGTGTCGTGGCACCGTCACCAGTTCCTAAGGCTGAATTTTTCAGCCCCTGTTTAACAGGGGCCTTTAATTACAATTTTTGATGCAATACTTTGCAGCAGGGCTCAGTCCTGTTCCCATTTCATTTCTGCACTCCAACTAGAGTATCTGTGAGGGGTTGCAGTGTCGTGGCACCAGCGCCAGTGCCTAAGGCCCAATTTTTCAGCCCCTGCTTAACAGGGGCGTGTAATTACAATTTTTGATCCAATATTTTGCAGGAGGGTTCGTTGCTGCGCTCAACTACAATATTTGTGAGTGGTTGCAGTGTTGTGGCACCAGCATCAGTGCCTAAGGCCCAATTTTTCAGCCCCTGTTTAACAGGTGCATCTAATTACAATTCCTTATATAATATTTCACAGCAGGGCCCGTTCAAGCGCCCACCGAGAGTAACTGTACAGTGTTGGGGCACCAGCACCACCACCTCCACCAAAGGCCCCATTTTTCTACTACTGTTCAACAATGGCATGTAATTACAATTCTTGAT
Organism: Lithobates pipiens; assembly: GCF_037356315.1. Taxonomy (NCBI): domain Eukaryota; kingdom Metazoa; phylum Chordata; class Amphibia; order Anura; family Ranidae; genus Lithobates; species Lithobates pipiens. Next base: position 343,325,545 of record NW_027507764.1, on the reverse strand, counting down.
ATAATCGTTCACAACAGGGCGTTCCAGCGCCCACCAAGAGTAACTGTGAGGGCTTACAGTGTTGTGGCAACACCAACACCTTAGGCCCACATTTCTACAGAGCATATAGGTCAGGCCTCAACTTTCAAACATCCAACTTACAAACGTCTCCTACTTGTAAATGGATGGAGACAACAGGAAGTGAGATTAAAAAAGATGGACGGACAAAAAAATTATACAGGGGTGATAACCCTTCCCTATGTTTTCCAAAAAGCTTAAAAATAGATTTTTGGACTGGAGCTACACTTTAAAAATGTACCAGTTCAAAATTACAAACAGATTCTACTTAACACAACAAACCTACACAGTCCCTGTCTTGTTTGCACTGCCTGTATACTGCTGTATAGGGCCTGGGTGCCCCACGCCTTTCCTTTTTTAAATTTGGGTACGGGGTTCCCCTTAATATCCGTACAAGACCCAAAGGGGCTGGTAATGGGCAGGGGGGCTGCCCATAACATTTTTCTCAATGATTCATATTGCCAGAACCAGACATTACATTAAAACCCCAAGCAGTTTTAAATTACTTTTTTTCCATTAGAAATGTCATTTGCAGGGACTGTTCTAAACGCGGGAAACACGTGCCACTTCACAGACATACTATAGACACCCCCAGACACGATATTTAAAGGAATATTTCCCTTTTTTTTTCACTTTTTTTTTCACTTTTCACTAAGCGTCATTAAAATCAGTGCTCCCGAAAAAAGCAGTTTTTAAAAGTTTTTTTTGCATTGATACATGTCCCCTGGGGCAGGAGCCGGGTCCCCAAACCCTTTTTAAGACAATAACTTGCATATTAGCCTTTAAAATTAGCACTATTGATTTCGAACGTTCGAGTCCCATAGACTTTAATGGGGTTTAAAAGGTTTTATACAAATTTTTCTTCCGTTCGCAGGTTCTGGTGCGAACTGAACCGGGGGTGTTTGGCTAATCCCTAATGACAAGCAACACCAGCAGGTAACCGGGAGTGCCGGGTTTAGCCAGTGCAAAGTCGAGGGGCATCTGTACCAATGGGTCAACAACTTGAATCCCTTTTCTTGAGCTTTGGAGGCTAAGGATATTTTGTGAGTCAGAATGAAGCACTTTTGCCAGTCTACAGGTGAAATGGAGTGACGCAAATCTTCCTTCCAGGCCTGTGTGTATGGGGGGGAGGTCAGGATTATAAGCCATATGTATGATAGAGTATAGTTGCATGACTACATGTGTAGGGGGGGGCGGCCTGGAACAGCATGCTCTTCAAGTCTGTTAAGTCAGTAAGTATATCAGGTTGGGATGGGAAGGTGTGAATGAAGGATGTCACCTGTTGCCTCTGCAGCCAATGCGTCGGGGCATGGGAAGACGGGCCAGAGGGAACGTCATGGATCAAAGAAGAGTCTGAATGTAGGACTTGGGCACAGTCATCTGTGGTCCTCCTTACACCAAGGTCCAAAACTCGCTCCCTGTAGGGCCGGTGGAAAAGCTGGAGTCCCAAACAGTGGAGTCATGGGTCCTTTCAGAGGAGATAGGGTCTTGGAGGAATTCATTTGGGTCTAGATTAGTATGGTTTGTCGGGTAAGGTCTCTCAGGGGTATCTCTCCTTTCAGGAATTTGGTAGGCGTCCACGGTAAGGCGCAGAAATCTATTGGATTGATATGGCTCTCTATCTGTACCCATGATTTGGTGGAGGAATGATGGAACCAGTTAAGTATACGCGTGAGCACAGCTGCACCCACAAAAACACGTCAACAGTGGCAGCTTCCATACTTCTATCCCCACAGATCCCATTTTGGATTTGGAAAATTTTGACCCCGAACTATATCTAAAACTCATAATTCTTAGGGGTGTGTTTATTAAAAAAAAAAAATCACAGATCTATTCATCCTGTGAAACTGCATGTACATTCATTCTGTGCAAATAGGAAAAAAAAAAAAAGAAATGTTTTTAGGCTTTATTTTCTTCAAGTCAAATGTTTTTAATGAGTTAATCAAAAAAATACCACATTATGGCCACTAGATGGCCGCTGACTATAGTAATAAGTATTTATTTATTATAATTATCAACAACATTGAGTGACCAAAATGCAATATTTTCTTGACTCACTCTTGTATTATGAACACAAAACATTCGACCTTGAGAGAAAATAGCCTAATAACACTTGTTTTTTTCCCCCCGTTTTGCACAGAATGAATGAACACACAGTTTCACAAGATAAATAGCTCTGCAAACTTTTTATAAACACACACAGCGACTGAGAATGTTAGTAACTCATCAAATCTCTGAGCGTCATACAGAATAATAACAATAACTGATACTGGGCTTGAATACAACCTTCACAACAAAAAATTTGTAGTGTAATTATCTATGTATCATTTGTATTTTGCAAAACCTTTTACATTGTGCTTTAGTAAGAAGGCTTTAGGCCGCGTACACACGCGGGGACTGTTCGCCCAACTTTGTCCGCTGAACAGTGTTTCGGCAAACAGTCCGCTCGTGTGTGGGCTTTCAGCGGACAGTTTCAGCAAACAGTCCGCTGAACAAGGTTTTTCGGAAATTCCGAAAAACTGTCCGCTGAAACAAAGTTTCAGCGAACAGTCCCCTCGTGTGTAGGCTTGTTCGTCAAACTAAGTTCCGCGCATGCTCAGAAAGGATTTACACGCCGAAAGTTATAATGCAGTGTATAGGACGTCGTATTTTTCGTCCCGTCGTACGTGCCGTTCACGTCATCGCGCACGGTTTCAGCAAACTGTTCGTCCGTCGTGTGTGGCCATGTCCGTCCATGCTAATTTTGAGCGGACTGTTTGCCGAAACTGTTTGACGGACAAAGTTGGGCGAACAGTCCCCGCGTGTGTACGCGGCCTTAGAGTTTCTTATACCACATAACTTAAAAGGCTGTCTCTGCTAAATGGGCCTTAAAAGCAGAGGGAACTCGTTTTCAGTAGACTGAGATAAAATGTACTGAATAACAAAACATTCTATGGAATTAGAACAGGTGGTGCAATTTATCAATTTAAATGTATGTCAAGGCAAAAAAAAAAAATTCTAGTTTTTGTTGAAGTGGAGATACAGTAGAACTCCTGCAGGCTTTTTACTGCTATCTTGGGTTCCAATAGAAACAGTTTCTCTTGCTTCCTGTCCAGCTGACAACAGTTTAATCAAACAGTTTGGGAAAACCTGTAATGGGAGCACAGACAGAAAAAAAAATCTGAAAGAGGTTCTACACTTCCCTTATGCTACTAAAGAAAAGCACTTTTATTGCATTAAATAAAACATACGGTATTTTGTTATCGTATGCAGTTCCAGATCGCCCTTTCTATGTTCGAGACTGGGAGTGAGAACTAGGTAAAAATCTGTCCCATGAACAATGGGACAAGGTGTTCTACTTTAGGCTACTTTCACACTGGGGCGTTGTGGGCACTGGCGGTAAAGTGGCGCTATATTTAGCGCCGCTTTACCGTCGTTTTAGCGGCGCTATTCGACCACTAGCAAGGCAGTTTTAACCCCCACTAGCTGCCGAAAAAGGGTTAAAACCGCCCGCAAAGCGCCGAGTTTGCAGCGCTGCCCCATTGTTTTCTATGGGAAAGGGCGCTTTAGGAGTGGTAAATACACCGCTCCTACAACGCTCCAAAGATGCGGCTTGCAGGACTTTTTTGACCGTCCTGCAAGCGCACCGCTCCAGTGTGTAAGCCCTTGGGCTTTCACACTGGAGAGACAGCAACGGCTGTTTCAGGGCATTTGCAGGCACAATTTTTAGCGCTGTAGCACCTGAAAAGCGCCCCAGTCTGAAAGGGGCCTAACTTTTAACCGTTTAAGCACCGCCTCACACCGCTGTACATTGGCAGAATGGCACAGCTGGGCACAAGCACGTACAGGTACATTGCCCTTTAAGTGCCCAGCCGCGGGTCGCTCACATGACCGTGGCCGCGGGAACCCACGGACCCGATCGCCGCCGGTGTCCCGCGATTGAGTCACAGAGCTGAAGAACGAGGAGAGGTAAGTGTAAACAAACCTCTCCTCGTGCTTCCTACTGAGGCTGTCACTCATCTTCTGTTCCCTGTTATAGGGAAAGACGATCAGTAACGTCAGACGCCAAGCCACGCCCCCTACAGTTAAAAAAACACACACACACACTTAACCCCTACACTGCCCCCTATTGGTTAACCCCTTCACTGCCAATGACATTTTTACAGTAATCAGTGCCTTTTTAATTGCACTGATTGCTGTATTAATGCCAATGGTCCCAAAAATTTGTCAAAATTGTCTGACGTGTCCGCCATAATGTCGCAGTCACAATAAAAATTGCTGATCGCCGCCATTACTAGTAAAAAAAAAATATTAATAAAAATGCCATAAAACTATCCCCTATTTTGTAGACGCTATAACTTTTGCGCAAACCAATCAATAAACGCTTATTGCGATTTTTTTTTTTTACCAAAAATATGTAGAAGAATACATATTGGCCTAAACTGAGGAAAACATTTTTTTTATATATATTTGGGGGATATTTATTATAGCAAAATGTAAAAAATAATGTGTTTTTTTCAAAATTGTTGCTCTTTTTTTGTTTATAACGCAAAAAAAGAAAAACCGCAGGGGTGATCAAATACCACCAAAAGAAAGCTCTATTTGTGGGGAAAATTTTTTGTTTTGGAGCCATGTTGCATGACCGCGCAATTGTCAGTTAAAGCGACACAGTGCCGAATCGCAAAAAGGGCCTTGGTCCTTTAGCTGGAAAATGGTCCGGGGCTTAAGTGGTTAAAATAACTTTGTCGTCCTTTTCATAGGAACATAATTATAACATTGTGACGAGATGGTACCGCAGCTTGTTCTTACTAAATAAAATTAATCCAGCTATGTCTGACCTATGCTGGAGATGCAGTGAATCGAGGGGCACATTATTGCATCTATGGGCGTCTTGTTCGAAAATAAAACAATTATTGGCAGCTATATTTAAACTCAGCCATGTGGTCACTGGTAAAAATTGGCAGGAGACTCCTGAGGTAGCACTTCTCTATTTAATTCCTGGATAAATTAAATCAATTAAAAAGGGAATATTTCGATTTTTCTTGATGGCAGGAAGAGCCTTAATTCCATGACATTGGAAGTCCCAAATAATACCAATATTACAGGAATGGTTAGTAGAGATTGTGACAGACTCACCCGAGACAGAGGCTTTTGGAGGGGACTGAATGTTAGCCTCTTGCCTACAGACTATGGGCCCTGGCATTTGAGGGAGCTACAAGTATTTAGGAAGATATTCTGTTATGTAATGCAAAAGGACATTATTAAGGAGGCCATGATGGTCTTTGTCAGCTTTGGACTCAGTGAACAGATGTATGTAAAAGGAATGCTGATAAATGAGATCTGGAAAGCCCGGGTCTTTCACCCAATTGTTTATTGTGCTCATTAACACACCTTTGTCTCCTAGCAAACTATTGGGGGCAGGGCCACTGATAGAAATCGTGGGGCCCCGTGCAGCCTACTTGATGGGACCCCCTTCAGCCCCACCCCTGGTCCTGCCCCTATACAGAGAGACTAGGGTATACATAAAGGCTAAATTGTGGGCCTGGCTCATTTAAAAATATGCACCACACAGAGCTGGAAAATGGACGTGGCTTAAATTATGCTTAATTATTGGGCATGGCTTAAAGGGGTTTGGTTAGAGTCTAAGATGACTGGGTGTAGGATGCAGATGATACTGTACTGTGTTCAAAACTGTACTGTCCAATTTGTCACAGTCAAACAGTTCTACACGAAAAAGAAGATGCCATTTATGTCAGCTAAGCCCACTTTAAAAAAAAAAATCAAAAATTTTAATGAGAAGTAATATTATGTCTAAGGGGTGGTTCGCACCACGCCTGCATCTGAATTGCGAAGGAATGTGCTGTGGATTCCTGTACAGTTCAATCTGCATGCAAAACGCACTGCTTTTGCAATCTGCAGCAGGTGTCTATAAAAATGTAATGACACCTCAAACGCAGGTCGCAAACGTAGTGTGTTTGCCCTGCACCTGCCAGCCCTGGATCACCATGTGATCTGGTTGCAGTGCATGTTAAAAAGTAGTGCATACACTCCTTTGGTGCATTGCAATTTTAGCCCATTCAAAATGAATGAGCTTGAAATTGCACTGCACAGACCCACATGTGAATTGCACAGGAATGCACGGTGCGTTCCTATGTGATTCAGCTCCAGGCATGGTGTTAACCAGTGATCTAAAAATTTAGATAGAAATAATAAAAAAAAAAAAAGAGGTTTTGCTGACATTGATGGCATCTCCTTTTTCATGTAGCACTTTTGTAAGGAATTGGGCAGTGCAGTTTAAAAACCCAATTTCTCACAGTCAGGACAGCTGTGCTACATGAAAAAGAAGACATTAGACTTTGAAAAGAGGGGGTACTAATGTGCAAACCACAAGGGAAAAATACCTATAAAAGCTGCAAAGTTGTTCATTTTCCCACTGGCCATCCCAGACCCTCGGAGCTACCCTTACCTCTGACACTTCGAGTTCCATTCTTGTAATAACACAAACTTGCTGTTTTATAAGTAAATAGCAGATTAAGTTTATGGAAGAATATTTAGCATACACTTAAAGGTTTCACTAGAACAGGTATAACAGTGATTTTGATAACTGCACTGTCCCACCAACGTAGTGCAACAGAACAGTGAATATTCACAACAGTTTGTACATATAAGGTTGTCTTGACTGACCCCTGAGAGCATGTCTCCAAGTGAGACTAATGCTCAGAGTGAAAGCATCTTAACCCTGGGTACCTTCCCACTTCCAGCACACTTTGATCACTACAGAAATGTAAGGTTAATCAATAAAGTACAACACAATTACCAGGGAGCTCCCCCTACTTTATAATACAGTCCCTCTTAACATTAATAAGATGCAAGGCCTTCCAATGAGAGGTGCAGTCTTTAGTCTTCTGTCTTCTGCTAGCTATTTGTGTTGTAGTAATTGTAATCCAACAGTATAAGAAATAAGGTTTAATGTAAGGTGAATGTTAGAACTATTCTTATAGTGCAGTACACCTGTAAATGCCTCTGGTGCAATTGGCTTTGAATAACACAGTGTCAGTAGTACAGTGAAGGGTAGGCTTGAGGCCTGTTTAGACTTGAATAAGATCTCCTCTGTGGGACTACAGGTTCCAGCAACACTGTGTTAAAGGTCTAGGTGTATAAAAGTGCATTAAGAAACTGTGGGCGACAGGCCTCTCACCCAACTAGGTCTGGAGAATAGAACAGCTCCGCTCCGGTGTTCTCAGTCTTGCTTCTTGCCGGCCGGCGCGGTCACACTGCTCCGCTCTGCAAGATGAACCAGGACCCTCTGATGGCTCTGACCGGTGTCTCTGGATCCTTCACAATCCGGTAACACAGTCTTTCCAGCACTCAGGTACAAGGCAGAGTCTCTAGTTCCACACCACTGAGGCTGTAGGCTGCTCTCTCTGGAAACCTCCTCACAGGTCCTTGCAGGCAGAAGAGAAAAGAAAATGGCTCTGTGTGTGTATATATATATATATATATATATATATATATATATATATATATATATATATATATATATATATATATATATATATATATATATATATATATACTATACTATATCAGACTCTGAGCAAGCGGTATATGACGAAAGCACTCAAGTGGAGAGGGGGACGTACTGTTACATTGATGGCAAGCAGTGGGATGCTTCCTGCAGTCTTGGACATCAAAACCTCCACCTGGATCCAAGGTCCGAATTGCAGGAGAGGAGAGGAGAGGTACAGATACCAGCCATCATGGAAGAGGAATTTGTAAGGAGGTTGCAAGAGATGCAGATACAGCACCAAGGACCGGTATCAGAGCAGGTCCTGCTGGGATGGTAGGATTCTATCCTCTGTGAACTCTGGAAGGAAACACTAGTCCGTGAGCAGCAACACCAGGGAAAAGTTCTCTCCTCCATCTGGGAAAGGTACTGGTCACAGTATGGATTGTGGGTGCTGTTTTTGGGAGAAAAACCTCACAAGGAGCAGACAGCTGAATTAAGCAGGCTGGTCTGGGCAGAGACGCGGCTGGATGAGAACTACAGAGCCCTCCGGTGGCATGTATCCCAAGCATACCCTTGGATAGTGGATGATAGCCCAACAGAAGGCTTCGGCTATGAGCCTCCAGCGAAGAGCTGGCATCAGGGCCAAACTTCATTGAGATGTGCCCAGCACCAACAGCAGTATCTGTGAAGTTACAAGAAACTTCCCCAGCTGAAGGGCTGGACACCGGACAGAGGATCCAAGACCTCTGCCCCACATCTGTGGCAGTTCTGGAGACTCAGGGTAAGAAGATGGCAGTCACTTCCCAGCAGAAGATTAGGATACATGGGGAGAAGGGAGAGGAGTTGTTTGTCATCCCTCTCCAAAAGTTGACCAGGATGGAGGAAGCAGTCTTTCCTCCCCAACAAAGATCCATGCACCTGGAGACCAGAGACATGTCGTCCCAGCAGCCAGATGAGGGAACGGAAAAGAAAGCAGCTGGCTCACCTCCCCAATGGCAGCTACACAGGTTGAGAGTGGAGGAAGCCAGCCTCCTGCAACAACAGTTAGACGGAGCGGAGGATGTGGAGGCCCCAGCAGAAGTGCTGGCAAGAGGACAGAGTGCTACCAACCCCTGCCCAGCACCGGCAACACCTGTGGAGTTCCAGGGAGCTGGGACAGTCGGCCCCTCTCTCCAGCGACAAGATGATGTAGTAAAGCTTCTGCTCCCAGCTAAATCACTGGCAACAGGTCAGAGCGCCGCTGGCCTCTGCCTAGCACCTACAGTGTCTCTACAGCTTTAGGAAGCTGGGCCGATCGGCCCCTCTGCCCAGCAGCAGACCGAGCCCTGGAATGTTAAAAACCACCCAGCTGAAGCACTGGCAGCTGGACAGAGAGTCAATGACCTCGGCCCCACACCTACTGATGTCAACTATTCCTTGCAGCCAAGATTGGAGATTATGCGGACTGACTATGTGAGTTCACTCTGCCCGACTAATGCATGTCCAGAACAGGTGGAGGTCTGGGACCTTGTTAGTCGACTTTTGAAGGAGGAGAAATGTGACAGACTCACCCGGGACAGAGGCTTTTGGAGGGGACTGAATGCTAGCCTCATGCTTACTGACTAAGGGCCCCTGGAATTTGTGGGAGCTACAAGCATTTAGGAAGATATTCTGTTATGTAATGCAAAAGGAAGTTATTAAGGAGGTCATGGTGATCTCTGCCTGCTTGGGACTCAGTGGACAGATGTATGTGAAAGAAATGCTGATTAATGAGCTCTAGAAAGCCCAGGTCTTTCACCCAATAGTTTATTGTGCTCATTAACGCACCTTTGTCTTTTAGCAAACTATTGGGGGATGTGTTTATACTTATGTGTATTGTAAGTTGTGAGTTAGGAGATGGCAAGGTTGCCCTGAAAGGTCATATCTCTGACTCACCAATCTGGGTAAATGATTAGTAAACTAGCTCATGTTAATTAGATTTCTGGTTACAGTTTGTATTGTCAGCCTGCTGTATACATTTGTGTGTCTTCTCAAAAAAATCAGTTCATGTTCAGCAGCCAAACTAGTTTTGCCTTGTTTGTTGTGGTCAGCGGTTGGAATATCTGATATCTATGTTCAGACTTGGAGGAAGCAGTATATGATGAAAGCATTAAAGCAGAGTGTGGGACGTACCGTTACAGAGATGGACCATATGATGCAAATAATGGTGAATGTAACTTCTGGGATATTTGGGCGCCCTAGGTGGAGTTGCTGGAGTTTCCTCGGATGTTATCTTTTCTGTGACTGTAACTGTTGGGATCCTGTCTGTTTAATTCTATATTTAATTATTATTTTTTTAATTTTGGTGTGTGGGTTTGTTGTTGTTTGTTTTTGTTTGGTGGTGTTGTTTGTTTACGTCTTGTTTTTTTTGTTTTTTTATGTGTGCATACATGTATATAAAAATTGGCGAATATGTCAGCACGTTATATTTAGGCAACATTCAGTTCTTTATTTTGTGAAAATGCAAGTGGAAATGGAAAATATAAAACTTGGCTAGTTTATGGATATTTAGGCCATGGCCACTAAGCATAATTATTCCCTTTCCTTTATTTTTATTTTTCTCTTTGTATTATTGTTGTACAATGCCATTATTTTCAATAAAAATATATTAAAACAATAACTGATTGAACTTGTTCACACCATTGTAATAAAACGCATGTTCACCTTGCTCCAAAAATACAGTTATTATTATTATTATTATTCTATTATAGTCTATGAATTTGTTGAGTCATGGTATAGTGTCTTTTGATTCTGGGAAAACGTTCATTACATTATGAAGTCAATAGTAATGATATTGCAACTATAATAAAAAGGTAATGCACATTTTTGTCCTTGGTTTCTTGTTTGTAGGGAGGAGGTAAAATATAAAAATGCATTTTTTGCATTACATACATTTTTAATGCACTGCGTTAGGCTTTATATTTTCTAACATGATGGTGTGAACAGGCTTGCAGTTAATCACCTAGAACTGCACCAACTAATATGTTTTGTGAACACAGAGTTGTTGCATATTTATTCACTTGGTCAAACTTTACTCTAGAACTAATTGTACATAACTGTCCGTGTCCTTTTGTTTTTAGGTTACCCTTTATGTTTTTTGCATCTGAATTTACTCTATGTTGCCAGGACATTTGAACGTGTTTCGAATGATCAGTCAAATCGATTTTACTGTTGTAGTTGCAAGTTAGTGCACAGGTGGCCTGTTGTAATTCCACTAGTTGTACACTAGATGCCCCCACAGTAAAATTCAGCTTAGGCGAGCTAGCCCTGCCCCTGGCTAAGTATATATTAGGAAGCAGTGCTGCCAACCTACCAGATTGAAATTTGCTGACACGACACCCATAATTTATTGGCACAGCCAAGTTTTCACTGGTATTTCCAAAAGTTACAAAATTACAGTTTTAAGTGCAAGTTTCAGTATTTAGGCTACAAACAAGTAAAATATACAATTAGTAATGTGATTTATGGTAGATATTAAAGCAAAAAACATTTCTTATTTTATTTGCGATATAGTAAGTAGCTCAGGGGCAGGACTCAGGATGGCAAGAAATTGATCCTCACAGTGACACCTACAACAGCAGTATACAACAGCACTAATGATGGTGAGACAGCAACGGCACGACATGTCCCCTCCTGAGTTGCAGTGATAGTCTCTCTCCAAACAGCACTGACAGCTCTGCTACTGGTTTGCCTTGCTCCCATCCCACAGACCCACATACAAGGCTCTGGCCACTCCGCTCAGCTCCCTTGTATTATGGCATCACATGACATACTCAGGCACCGCCTACTCCTCGGATGGTCTTGGCCAGCTTTGGACCAGAACTGTGTATGTGTAGTTCCAAGCCAAGTGTCACAGCCATATTTTTACTGCCAACTTTTTCCTGTCACTGGCATTTACTGGCAGTAGAAAAGTGCCTGTTTTTTTACTGGCTGCCAGTAAAAATACTAATGGTAGGCAACACTGTTAGGAAGGAAGCTTCCTGGATTAGTTGCCATGAGGAGAGTGATTGCTGGCTGTCTCTGTGTGAATTGGACCAGAACAACATGAAGGTAGTTGGGTCTTACTCTTTTAGCTTTCCTTTGGAGGGGAAACCTGGAGCAGTGGAAGGACAATATGCATTTATGAGACTACTTGTATCCCCCTACTATGGGATGCTGGACTCTGGGACACCTATTCTGTAGTTATCGGGTCTCGTCTTTCCTTTAATATCACATCTACGTTGAATATGAGATGTGTGTGAACATCGCTCTAGGTTAGTCTCCCATCTCCACCTCTACTAACACACAGACCAGGTGCTGGCAACCATCAGGGATTCCAATGAGCAAAAAGAATTCTAGTTGGCTGCACTATGAGATATGACTAAGTACTAAGGAAGTGTGAAACACGTTAGCTGGTGATGCTGTTCCCCTCTATTTGTATTTTTGGATATATGTTTTTATGGACTTGCTGAAATAAAGCTGATTTTACTGTACGTGTGTCCAAACAGAATTCTTTTTGCTCATATGTTGAATCTGAACTACTGTGTGCTGGGCTATGTATTTTAGGATGAATACTGCCCCCTTCAAGGGATGACTTCAGTATGTAAATATCTTCTAGTTTGTATAAATTGTTAAAAGGGATTTCCCAGTGTGGACTCTTCCTTTTTCTAACCTCTATATGGGGACATCTCCTAGAAGCTAAATCTGTGCTGAAGGGACAAAGAGGGGTCTGTTGGTGTAAGGACTGAAGCAGGTCTGCAGGTCTACAAGGGAGAGTAGGATAGTTCCCTGGGGGGCTTCAGGCCCATGGTACATTGTTATGTTTAGGTCACTGCCCCAGGGTCTGGGCATGAAGATGGTAAAGAGAGAAGGTGCTCCTTTGCTACACAATATAGCTATTCTGCACTAATATGATTGTGTACTGCAGGGGAAGGCAACCTTTTGAGTACAGTGTGCTGAAAAATGTTTTCAAAGAAATTGAGCGTGCTGATTTTATAACCAAAAAATGTAAACGTCACATTCTCAATCACGAAAAGTATTTTTTATAAAGTAAATTCTGTAAACTACTTTAGTAGTGAGAAATTAACATCCTGCACTCTCACGCCTCAGATCAGGCCCAATTTCTGCACCTCCACACCTCAGATGAGCCCCAATTCATGTACCTTCACACCTCAGATCACTGTACCCCCCTGCAAATCTGTTTCACCACTGTACACCCTGCTCATCTGTCCCACCACTGTACAACCTGCTCATCTGCCCCACCACTGTAACCCCCGCTCATCTTCCCCACCACTGTACTACCCTGCACATCTGCCCTACCACTGTAACCCCCTGCTTATCTGCCCACCACTGCAACTCCCTGTATATCTACCTCACCAATGTACCCCCTTTCTCATTTGGCCCACCACTGTAACCCCCTGCACATCTGCCCCACCTCTGTACCACCACTGTACCACCCTGCTCTTCTGTCCCACCACTGTACCACCCTGCTCTTCTGTCCCACCACTGTAACCCCCTGCTCATTTGTCCCACCAACGTACCTCCTTTCTTCTCTGCCCCCACACTGAACCCGCTGTAACTCTCTTTTCATCTGCCCCACCACTGTAACCCCCTGCACACCTGCCCCACCACTGTACCTCCCTGCACATCTGACACACCACTGTACCTCCCTGCACATCTGCTCCTCCGCCATACCCCCATGCTCTTCTGTCTCTTAACCCCTTCTTCTCATCTGTCCTAACACTGTAACCCCCTTTCTCATCTGCCCCACCACTGTACACGCTCTTCTGTCCCACCACTGTAACCCACTGCTCATCTGCCACACCACTGTAACCCCCTGCACATCTGTTCCACGACTGTACCCCCTGCTCTTCTGCCCCACCACTGTAACCCCCTGCTCATGTGTTCCACTGATGTACCTCCATTCTCCTCTTCACCCCTCTGCACATCTGCCCCACCTCTGTACCCCTCTGCTCCTGTACTCCACTGCTTTAACCCCCTGCTCATTTGTCCCACCAACGTACCTCCTTTCTTCTCTGCCCCCACACTGAACCCGCTGTAACTCTCTTTTCATCTGGCCCAACACTGAACCCCCCTCATCTGTCCCACCACTGTAACCCCCTGCTCATCTGCCCCATCACTTTACCCCCTGCTTTTCTGTCCTACAACTGAACCCTCTTCTCATCCCTCCCACCACTGTACCTCCCTGCACATCTGCTCCACCCCTTATCCCCATGCTCTTCTGTCTCACTACTGAATCACCTTTTCATCGGTCCTAACACTGAACCCATCTGCTCATCTGCCTCACCACTGTAACTCGCTTTCTCATCTGCCCCACCAATGTACCTCCTTCACATCTGTCTCACCTCTTTACCCCCCCCCCCGCTCTTCTGACCCACAACTATAACCCCCTGCTCAACTGTACCACCAATACACCTCCTTTCACATCTGCCCCACTGCTCTACCCCCCTGCTTTTCTGTCCCACCACTGATCCCCTTCTCATATGCCCCAAAACTAAACCCCCCTGCTCATCTGGCCCAACACTGTACCCCCTGCTCTTCTGTTCCATTGCTGAACCCCCTTCTCATCTCTTCCACCACTGTACCTCCCTGCACATCTGCCCCACCGTTGTACCTTTCTGCTCTTCTGTCTGACCTCTGAACCCCTCATGCTCATTTTCCTCACCTCTGTACCCTCTTCTCATCTATGATATGATATGGGTGATATGCAGAGTGGGGAAAGGAAGCAGAGATGAGACACATCTACCTGTCCTGGCACAGTCATCCTGCTAATCCAACATTCTCGCATCCAACCCACATGCTTGTATGTGATGTATATGATGTCACATACAAGCATTTGAAATGGATGTGCAATGATGAGCTCAGGTCAGGGGAATTTTCTGAAAGTAGTGAGCCTGTGTGCAGGATCATAAGTTGAGCCCCCGCAGCTGAGAAAAAGTGATTAGGTGTGATTTTCATTGCGCTGAATACTGGCTGTGGCTTAAAGGGACACAGAGCGCAGGGGTTCAGTAGTGACGCAAACAGTTCCAGAATAATTTCAAGAAAGTTCCCAGAAGTTCAACAGTAATTCCACAAACTGTTAGGTAATTGTGGTTTTCTCAATTACAGTGAAAATCCTTCTTTCTGAGATTGGCAATGGCAACCAGGTGAGTCATCTTCCTCCAAATGGTGGACGGGGCCAGCTGGACTGTGATTGGCTTTAGCAGTAGCCAATGACAGTCCTCCTCCTGGAAACAGGGACCCCCCCCCCAGCAGAATTTTACCCAATCTCTTCCCTATCACAAAAGCTGACGGTCGCAACTACAGCAAAGTTAGAGAACCAAATAAGGTTTCCCATCTTTTACAATGTGTGGGGGGCACAGTGCCTCCCCCTCAGTGCAGGGGCGGCATGAGGAATTATGAAATTAGAATGCATTAGTGTCTCGCTGACACTTCACTGTGCTGCTCTGCTGATGGGGAGGGAGTCGAGTGCCAGCAAAAGAGGCTTCGTGTGCCACTTGTGGCTCCAGTGCTGAGGATTGCCTACCATTGGTGTACTGTATGTTAGCAGGTACACAAAATGTAGTAGTTAATTTAAATCTTCAAAAGCCTAAAACCATTTTTTTATTTTATAATTTTTACTGTTAGCAAAAATAATGTAATAACAAATCAGATTCTAAAACTCTTTTTGCAGTGTTGGTGGTTTTTCCAGATTCTTCTGCCTTTCTAAACTTTAAAATTTAACAACGTAGAAGGTAAATATGTTCTGGCATAAGCAAGCAAAATATAGAGAAAGTGATGCTTAATGTTAAATGAGTACAGGATATAAACTATACAGTGAAACAATTGTGGTATATGCTATCCATCACACTTGGCACAATCATTCCCATATTTCTATACTAGAAGACTTTGAAAAGATTTCTGACTCCACAAACCTTTATAAACAGCCTTCTAAGTCTGGCCTATTAGTTGAGGTATACCACTTTTATCCATTGTGAACTTCCTATCACCGTTTTGCTGATCATTGCATTACTGATTACTGATTTATTTAAGGGCACATATTCTTCTATTCATGAGGAAGAGGTATCTTTAGATAGTAACCTTTTGGACAACCACGAATACACAAAAATTTTGCTTTCATGAGTGCAAGTATTAATTCTAATAGCAATGGTAACAATGGTAACCATGTTCTTAAAGCAGTATTAAACCCAAAAGCAAACATTTATTATATTGCAGCTTATAAATTCTTAGATGTGGTGGCTACATTAATTTTATTTTTTTAGGCTTCATTTCCTTTATTTTCACTTGGTGATCCAGCCTGTAAGTATGTTGATGCATTCAACAGAACAAGCTGTCCTGCAGATATAGCAGAGGGATGGCACAAAGTTTACCAGTGACAGGGGTGCTTACAATGATCAGCTTTTATTAAACCTTTAGCCCAAAAGGAACAAAAACTGTTGCTGTTGTAGCACTGACCCCCGATGGAGCTGCTGGTTTTATTGGGCTTACCGTTACCTCCTCGTTTGCCTCTCCGTCTAAAGCCGCGTACACACGTAGCCGTCTGTCCGACGTACTTAGTCTGGCGGACGTCCGCCAAACTGTCCGTCGGAATTTTCGAACGGGCTACTTGCCCACACACGGCACTTTTTCAGCGGACTAATACGGCGTACTAAGTCCGCCGTACTTTCGAAATGAACGGACTCGCCCACACACGCGGGGGAAAGTCCGCTCATTTCGAGCGTGTCTCCAGGTAGGCGGGGCCCGCGAAGGAGACGTCGCTGGTCCCGCCGCCTGGTATGGACTTAAAGGGGAACCCCAACGCCGAAAAAAATCGGCGTGGGGGTCCCCCCCAAGTCCACAACAGACCCTTGTCCGAGCACGCTACCCGGCCGGCCAGGAAAGGGGGGCGAGCGAGCGCCCCCCACCTCGTTAGCCGTACCAGGCCGCGTGCCCTCAACATGGGGGGTGCCTTGGGGAAGGGGGGGGCCGCGCCCTGGCCGTTGGTTGTCGGGGTCTGCGGGCGGGGGGCTTATCGGAGTCCGGGAGCCCCCTTTAATAAGGGGGCCCCCGGATACCGGCCCCCCACCCTATGTGAATGAGTATGGGGTACAATGTACCCCTACCCATTCACCTGTAAAATAAAAGTACAAAAAAAAACACAACACACGAGATAAAATACTTTATTGCACAGCTCCGGGGGTCTTCCGTCTTCGGGGGTCTTCTCGCCGGACTTCTTCCTCGCCGCCGGCCTCTTCTCCCGACTTCGGGGGTCTTGTCCCCCTCTTCGGTTCTTCTGCCGGGCCACCGCGCCTTCTTATAGCTCTTTTACAGGCGGTGGCCCGGTCTTCTGTCGCCGATGCCGCCTTCCGTTCTTCTTCTTCTTCTTCTCCTTCTTCTCCTGGAGATGTTGACTCGACGCTCTCTCCGGCCACAATGCCAGGGACACGCTGCGCGGCCACTTATATAGGGACAAGGGGCGGTGTCACATGGCTTTATGTCACATGGGTTGGTCACATGGGTTGATGTCACATGGGGACTATGACATCGTAAGGGGGCGGGGTCACCATGTGACACCAACCCATGTGACATAAAGCCATGTGACACTGCCCCTTGTCCCTATATAAGTGGCCGCGCAGCGCGTCCCTGGCATTGTGGCCGGAGAGAGCGTCGAGTCAACATCTCCAGGAGAAGAAGGAGAAGAAGAAGAAGAAGAAGAAGAACGGAAGGCGGCAGCGGCGACAGAAGACCGGGCCACCGCCTGTAAAAGAGCTATAAGAAGGCGCGGTGGCCCGGCAGAAGAACCGAAGAGGGGGACAAGACCCCCAAAGTCGGGAGAAGAGGCCGGCGGTGAGGAAGAAAGTCGGACTCCTCCACTAGCAAAAGAGCTACAAGAAGATAGCGGAGGAGTCCGGCGAGAAGACCCCCGAAGACGGAAGACCCCCGGAGCTGTGCAATAAAGTATTTTATCTCGTGTGTTGTGTTTTTTTTTTGTACTTTTATTTTACAGGTGAATGGGTAGGGGTACATTGTACCCCATACTCATTCACATAGGGTGGGGGGCCGGTATCCGGGGGCCCCCTTATTAAAGGGGGCTCCCGGATTCCGATAAGCCCCCCGCCCGCAGACCCCGACAACCAACGGCCAGGGTTGTCGGGAAGAGGCCCTTGTCCTCATCAACATGGGGACAAGGTGCTTTGGGGTGGGGGGGCCGCGCGGCCCCCCCTTCCCCAAGGCACCCCCCATGTTGAGGGCACGCAGCCTGGTACGGCTAAGGAGGGGGGGCGCTCGCTCGCCCCCCTTTTCTGGCCGGCCGGGTAGCGTGCTCGGACAAGGGTCTGTTGTGGACTTGGGGGGGACCCCCAAGCCGATTTTTTTCGGCGTTGGGGTTCCCCTTTAAGTCCATACCAGGCGGCGGGGCCAGCGACGTCTCCTTCGCGGCCCCGCCTACCTGGAGACCCGCTCGAAATGAGCGGACTTTTCTCCGGGCGGGAAAAGTCCGCTCATTTCAAAAGTACGGCGGACTGGCATACACACGGGCGGATTGTCTGCCGAAATGCGAGTACGGCGGGCAGATTGTTGTGCAAACCGAAATTCTAAGTCCGCCGTACTGTCGGGTCAAAAAAGTATGCCGGAGGCTACACACGGGGGGATTGTTTGGCGGACTTGAGTTTGCCGGACTTTTCCACCGGATTGTTTGATCGTGTGTACGCGGCATAAGGATTCCCGTGATAGATGGCCCAAAGAATGTGGAAACTGACACTGAATCTTCTTTTGGGTTATTTATTTGGAACAGAAACAGAGTCTTTCAATAAAGGGTAGAGGGTTAGGAGTAAGTTCAGGTACTTTAGACTGCAGAAAAATAATGGTAGTCCTTATAGAAAATCCAGAGAATAAAGACCGTTTCACAACTGGATTTAACAACCCCCGGATAGACCTCCTCTCACTAGGCCTAGCAGCCGATAGGATGTTCTGCCACAGACTTGTGATATATACACTTGAGGGTTACTGAGGGACGTAGATAAATTTAAAGAGTTAACATACGGTACCAGGTTCTCTCAGCCGATCCGGCAATACCGTGTGTATTTTGATCCAGGTTGCGCCCTTCAACTAAGCCTCCAGGCTCCTTCAGAGAAGCCAGCCTTTGGCATGGCCTTCTCCTGAAGAGTCCTCCCCTGGGGCTCCTCAGTTGCTGGGCCTCTCCCTTCAGATGAGACGGCACCAGACCACCCTTGGATCAGTAGGCCCTGAAATCCAGTCAGGCCTGTCCCTGCTGTTGCGTCACCTCGGGCCAGCCGGCCCTGAGACTTGGGATGCATGGTTCCGCACCACAAGCCAGGAGGGCCATGGGGCTGGGTCAGGAGGACCACCAGAACTGAACAGACAGAAAATAAAGATGGAACCCCCGAACCACGTGGCGTCGGTACCTTAAATACCACCTCCCAGAATGCACAGCAGGAAACACTCCCACTGGGCTGGTTCTGAGAAAACAATGGCATTCAATACACCTAGCTAGACTTCGTTTCTACTCTTGCCAGCGGTGACAGCGACACCTGCGTTCAAGGAGAACCCAGTGAAACCCAGCTGGACTGGTACTGAAACCAGAAATTTAGAGAACTAGTCCTGAAACCCAACCGTGGTTTCAGGCAAATTAACTTTTCAAAAAAACACAGCGCCTGCTCGTCAGGAGTCAGCGCTACACTGTGATGCTTAAAAAGTGTGGACATTGGCATCAATTTGATAGTGTATCTAAATCTGCTAGTACATCTAAACCTACCCCAGACTGCCGATGCTGCTGCCCAAAGGAATCTTTTTTTGCTTCTTTATCCAGCATGTAGACACTCTAATACAGGAGGTGTGTAATTGGCTGGATCAACAGATGAAAACAGAGGGAAAATTGTCTAAAAAAAATAAAACGAATGCAACCACTACATCTAATGATGGGCTACAAGGCAGTGCGCTACCCACATATTGCTACAATTACCAATGTGTCATGATTGCCAATTCTTTTCCATGTATTGTCATGACTTCCATTTGTTTTAAAAGTATTGGCATGACTACCACTTTGATGTCCATATATTGTAATGGTTGCCAAATTGTTGTACATGCAATGCCACAAATACTTGTCCATTACCCACATTATTTCAAAATTGCCCATTTGTTTCCCATTTAGATTGTCTATTTGTTGCCCACATATTGTCAGGATTGCCAGTTTATTGCCCATGTATTGTTAAGATTACCAGTAAATTGCTTACATATTGTCGGGATTACTAGTTTGTTGCCCATGTATTGTCAGGATTACCAGATTGTTGCCCATGTATTATCAGGATTGCCAGTTTGTTGCCCACATATTTTCATAATTGCCAGTAAGTTACCATATTTTTTGCCCATATGCTGTTACACTTGCCAATGTGTTTCCAGATGTTTGTTGCCAATTTTGACAGTGCTAGGCCCTGCTACTGTATGAGAATAGGCCAAAAACACATAGGATTTGCATTAAGGCAGAGTGCAAAGCCCTACAGTATTGTTTCTGAGTGGACAATCTTGGATCAGGGTCTGGAGCTAGGAGATTTGAAGAGATTTAGGTGGGAAGAAGTCTTCAATCCTGTGTCCAGTTCTTACTGGAGGCTTGCAAGTTCGGTGAGTGTGCAGGTGTGTTTCTTGTTAAAAAAAAAAAGACAAGGCGTGGGTAAAGCTCAGTGGCCCCATAAGGAGAGAGCTGTGTGATGTGGCCAGGAGACAGTTGTGCTCCCATTAAGATACCCTCAAGAGGCTGCTCTTCTTGTTGGAGAGATTCCTCCCCCACAGGACTGAGAAAGTCGGAACAATTGAGCAAGTCTGGGAGACTTGAAACAAATATACAAGTCCAGGCGACGGAGAGAGTCTGTGTGCCTCAGGGGTACCAGGAGATCCCCTATCTGTAGGCCAAGAGTGCATTTTTGTTTTTGTTTAGCTGGTGAACAACCCCAGTCTGAGCATCTTGCTGTAAAGAGTTTGCTTTTTGTTTAAATAAAAGTGGGCCAGCAAACCCTTAACCACAGTTTGGACTGGCAAGACTCACTGAAAATGCTCACCACCACTGAGATAATCAGCCCCCATATCACACCATTCTTAATGACAATTGCCAGTATGTGACTCACTTATTGCCACAATTGCCAGTGTTTCGCCTGTAAGTTAACATATCTGCCTATTTACTTCCACAGTGTAATGAATGTGGGGCCGCTTCAGTGCCATTTGTTCTGAAGACCATATTACTATAACTGAATCCCCTAAAGGCATGTCACTGTCAAACCAAAGCCCTATGCCCCCAGTTTGGAATTAAGCATACCACTTGGGTTGTCCTCCCTTTCATCCAATGGCTCATCAGGTTAGAAAAGTTTCCAGATATGGCCATAAAAGTGTCCTGTATTAGTGAGACAAAGAAACCATCCTATGTGACTGCACCTCAATGCACAGTGCTGTGGTGAGAATGGGCTCTAACTGATATCACAGAGGGATGAGCTGAACACCCCCGGTTCGGTTCGCACCAGAACATTTGAACAGACCGAAAATTTGTGCGAACTTTAGAACCCCATTGAAGTCAATGGGACTTGAACATTCGAAATAAAAAGTGCTAATTTTTATGGCTAATATGCAAGATATTGTCCTAAAAAGGGTTTGGGCACATGGCTCCTGCCCCAGGGGACATGGGTCAATGGCAAATTTTTTTTTCAGGAGCACTGATTTTAATGACGATTAAAGTGAAAAAAAAAAAAGTGAAATATACCTTTAAATATCGTGCCTGGGGGGTGTCTATAGTATGCCTGTGAAGTGGCACGTGATTCCCCTGTTTAGAACAGTCCCTGGACAAAATGACATTTTAAAACAGGAGTGCTTTATTGTCAGACAATTATATACAAGAGAACAGTGCAGAATACAGTTATATAACGTACAGCGAGGTCGGAGCATAGTACAGTACAGTACAGAGTTGCACATTCGAATACATTTGGGTGTACGGGTCCTGACAACCCGGCTAGTTAGACGTCCACGGAAGCCAAACTTTGTCATATTTCCATGGACAACCTCTATTGAGGTAAGTCAGCTTATATAGCGGAAGAACATTATTCACACTCTTTTCCCAAGAGGCAACAGAGGGTGGAGTAGAAGAGATCCACTTACATAATATTTCTTTCTTAGCATAGAAAAGGAGATATGAGACTAGTAACTTAGAGTGATGCGGCCTATGCTCGTCCTCATGAATTCCCAACAATGCTAGTGTAGGAGTCCTGGGGACATCCAGATCGAGTCGGACATTTAAGTGATCGAAGATCCCCGCCCAAAACCTGTCTAACTTTCGGCAGTCCCAAAACATATGAAGGTATGTTCCTAGTTCCGACTTACACCGGGGGCAAATTGGATCCCTGTCAGGGAAGATCCTGGCCAAACGCACTGGGGTATGATACACTCTGTGAAGGAATTTCGTTTGAATGAGTTTATCCCCCGCCGATACAACCAACTTAGGACCCTGCTCCAAACAATCCTCCCAGTCCTCCCTCCCCAGAGTGGGAATATCAGCCTTCCATCTTTCCCATAGTAAAGTCAGCTTGCTAGAATCAATTGGGAGAATAGTGCGGTACAGTTCGGACAGTGGCTTACTTGGGCCATCCCCTGCAAACAGCTCCTCCAACGGACTACATTCCATAGTCAGAGGTTCAGAAAATTGAGCCCTAGCTGCATGACGCAGTTGAGCATATCGAAAGTACATCCAGCCAGGAAGGGCATGTAAACGGGTCAGTTGTTGGAACGACAGCACCTCGCCCGAGGGCATAACATCACCTAGAGTTTTGACACCGAAACGAGTCCACACCTGCGGATCCGGAATCGTTCCGAAGTGTGGCAGACGAGGATTACCCCATAGGGGCTGGGCCGGAGACCAGCACCCCGACCTCCGAGACCGTCGCTCGGCCGCAGTCCAGGTCCTAATTGTCGCCCTCGTCGGCCCAGGGACAGGGTCACGCACCTTCACCCCCTTATAGACCAAGTTTCTCAGATCCTGCATAGAGCCAAGGAGGGCAGCCTCCAAGCACACCGCCACGTTAGACCTCCGCTCTGCAAACCACCAGGAAACGGTGACCAACATAGCCGCCCAGTAGTAAACACGCAGATTGGGGAGGGCAAGACCCCCCAAACGCACTGGTGCCTGCAGCGCGGATTTGGCCAGACGGGGGGCGGATCCGTTCCATATAAAGGAGCCAATACACTTGTCAGCCTCCTGAAAGAACGCACCCGGTACCCAGACCGGGCAGTTCCGAAAAATATAATTGAACTTGGGAAGAATGTTCATTTTTAATATATTTATACGTCCCACCAAATTTAACGGGAGCCCCGACCACGACCGACATTTTTCTCTCAGTAGGCGAAGCAGAGGAAGCACGTTTAAAGTATAAAATTTCCCCGGATCTCGATTCACTGTCACCCCTAGATATTTAAATTCCGTAGCCCATTGTAATTGTGAAACACCCGACGACGGGGGATCTCGAGCGTCCAGGGGGAAGAGGATCGACTTGGACCAGTTTATACGGATACCCGAAAAGGAGCCAAAATGGTTAAAAAGCGTAAGCGCGGCCGATAGGGAAGGGCCAGTATCATTCAAATACAGCAACGCATCGTCGGCGTAAAGGGATATTCTTTCTTCCAGGGCACCCTTCCGCAGACCCCTAATGTCAGGTGATTCCCTGATCAAGATTGCCAAGGGCTCCAGGGCCAGAGCAAACAAGCTGGGCGAGAGGGGACATCCCTGCCGGGTGCCCCTCTGCAGAGAAAAAGGCTCCGAGACCCAGCCGTTAGTACGCACTCTGGCCCTCGGGGCCCTGTAAAGCAGCTTCACCCACCTCACAAACCGAGGACCAAACCCGAAACTCAGGAGTACCTCCCAAAGATAATCCCACTCCACCGAGTCGAAAGCCTTCTCGGCATCGAGAGAGGCAATCGCCCGGGACCCCACATTATCATGGACAACGGAGAGGTTAAGGAATAAGCGCCTGATATTAATGTCAGTACCCTTTCCAGGCATAAAGCCTGTTTGATCCCCATGTATCAAAGTAGAAATCACAGAGGTTAAGCGAGTGGCCAGGATCTTCGCCAGCAGCTTGGCGTCCACATTTAACAGAGATATGGGTCGATATGACCCACAGTCCTGGGGGTCCTTACCTGGCTTTGGGATCAATACAATGACAGCCTCTTCCATAGACACAGGGAGACAATCCGCCTCCTCAAGCTCATCAAGCAGAGTCTTGAGCTTAGGCGCCATCAGGTCAACATGCTGCGAATAAAATTCGGTAGGCAGCCCATCCGCACCCGGAGTCTTGCCACTCTGCAGGTCCCCAATCGCCACCTGGACCTCTTCCAAAGATATATCCCTATCTAAAAGCTCCCTATCCCCCGCAGATAGTTCCGGAAAGGGAATACCATCCAAATAAGCTCTCAACTCGGCGGCAGAGTGACAAGACCTAGAGGCATACACTTCCCGAAAAAATGTGGAAAATCTAGTATTAACTGCGGATGGAGAGGTAAGTATCTGGCCATCGACATCCCTAATGCTAGCAATATGTGTAGAGACTGACTGGGACCTAGCTAACCACGCCAACAATCTCCCATTCTTGTTCCCATATTCAAATAATCTCTGTGTGGAGTGAAGCCTAGCTATTTGGGTCTGAGAAACGTTAAGAAGAGACAACTCCCTAAGGACCTCCTGCCACCGTCTGTATGCGACAGCGTCTAGTGTTCGAACATATTCCGCCTCCCGCCTCCCACACTCCTCCTCCAGCCTCACAAGGGACTCAGAAGCTTCCCTGCGCATGGCAGCTACAGTAGAGATATAATGCCCCCGCATCACCGCTTTAAATGCATCCCAAATACTGACACACCCCCCAGCCTCCTCATTCAGGGTCCAGTAGTTGCAAATGGCCTCTGATGTCTTTTCCTGTACAGTTACGTCAGTAGCCCAGAACCTGGACAGACGCCACAACGTCGTGGTCGGATGTCTCGCCAAGGAGATCGTAAGTAAGACCGGAGCATGATCTGACACTCCACGCGGCAAATGCCGCACCGTCCTGGACCACCGCAAGGCCCCGGCCGATGAGAACGCCAAGTCTATGCGGGATAATGCTCGGTGGGAGGCAGAGTGACAGGTATACTCACGCTCCTGCGGATGATAATGGCGCCATACATCAACCAGGGCAAACGTATCAGCCCAGATCCGGAGAGCGTCACTAGTCTGAGACGTATGGTGGAGTCTGTCCAAGTCCTGCACGGGCACCATGTTAAAATCCCCAAATACCAGCACCTCCTGCACATGGAAGCCCATAACCACCTGCATAACATCATATAGTACCTGCACATCCGCCGGAGGCGGAAGATATAATCCCACCAGTACCAATTCCCTAGCATACATGGAAACATGCAATATCACGTATCTGCCGCCAGGATCCGTCCGCACCGACAGAACCTGTAGCGGAAGAGACCTGTGGATCAGGACACTAACACCCCTCGCATAGGTAGAATAGGTAGCATGGTAATGTGCACCCACCCACGCCCTCCGAATGCCAAGCACACGCGATGGAATTAAATGCGTCTCTTGGATAATGCATATATGTGGGTTATATTTTTGCAGGGATTTAAATACTAATGATCTCTTCATGGCCGAGTTGAGACCCCGGACATTCCAGGAGATAATGGATATATTAGCCATCAGAGTATACACTCAAGGAACATGCCCGGATCCCCAGGTCCCCCACCCCCATCCGACCCCCCACAGGAAGGCCACACAGTGAGAACTCCCACAGAACCCCCACCCAGGGCCCCCCAGGAGAGGGGAGATAAAACCACCATTCCACACTAGATAGGATACCCAGCAGAATACCCATGGACATAAAGCAACTCCAGCAGCAACAATAACAAAAAAAACAAAAAAAACCTAGAACAGTCAAAACTCCCCATCCGCAACGGCGGAAATAAACTCCACCCCCCACCCCACACCCCCCCCCAACCTGGGGATGTATCATACCCCCGAAATAAAACATGTGAACTATAGTAAGGGACGTGTACACAGAGCTAGAGGTATCGCCCAGCGGTCACTCAAGAGCACCAGAGATGCTGGAAAAAATGAGGCAGCCTATCTCCTAGCTGCAGCTAGGGGCACCAACTTAGTTACATGTCATACAAAAAATAAACCATACGAACAGAAAAATGGAAAAAAGGAAGCAGCACGGATAAAGTTCCCTTCCCCTTGGGGGGGTCCGTCATACCTGTGCATGGTAGTAGAAATACACAATCTAGCAGGAGAGAGTTATCACATTAGGCATGCCCAACCGACCCAAATACCACCAACCCTCCCCTGATAAGGCCTCAATCCCGCTACCGTCTGTTTATACAGGTGAAAATCCGTAGCCAGGGGCAGAACCGGAGCAAGTGTTCAGTAATAGCACAGGGGCGCAGTCTGAGACGACAGTACTAGACAATCCTGTTCAAAATCTCATGCAATACCCCCCCCAGAAGGGCAAATCAGGCGAGAAGTCAGTATGCCATGTTCCATCAAATATAAAACCATACCCGGAGGCCACCGAAAGGCGACCCCCAGCTTAAGCCAAAAAAAAAAAAAAAAAAAAGGGAAAAAAAGGAAAACAGGTCACCGGTGAGCTAGCGATGAGGAGGTAAGGATTCCAGCCAGGCCGCAGCTTCCCGTGGGTTGGTAAAAAATCTGGTGGCTTCTCCATCCTGCACCCTCAATCTGGCCGGGAACAGAACGCTGTACTTGAGGTTGCGTGCCCGCAAGCCTACCTTCACCTGGTCAAATGATCTACGGAGCTTTTGAGTTTCCAAGGAATAGTCCGGGAACAGCATCACGGTGGCGTTCTGGTACCGCATGTCTCCCACCCTGCGGGCAGCCCGCAAGGCCTCATCCCGATCCCTAAAATTTAGCAGCCGGAATATCAGGGTGCGCGGCCTCGCACCGGGAGGCCCAGGAGTAGGTGGAACACGATGGGCACGCTCTACTGTGAAGTAGGGAGAGAATTGCTCCTCGGGTAGCAGATTCCGTAGCAGGTCTTCTACGAAGGACGACGGGTTCTTGCCCTCCGCTCCTTCAGGCAGACCGACCACACGAAGGTTATTCCTCCGGTTCCTGTTCTCCGCGTCGTCGACCTTATATTCCAGCGCCCGGACCCGCGTATGTAGCGATCGGATCGACTCCGCGTGTTCGGCAGTAAGGTCCTCCGTTCTCCCCACACGCTGCTCTGCTTCAGACACACGTGAGCGCAGCTTGTCAAGGTCCTGTCGGACAAGGCCAACGTCCAGCTGCACAGCCTCAATCTTGTTGGTTAAGGCGGCTTGACACGTTGCAATGGCTGCCATGACTTCACGGAAGCCAAGGCCTTCCTCCTCCGCCTGCCCGCCTGTGTCTGTCTGAGAGGCCATATTGTACACTCGCACAGGAGGGATCGCCGCACGAGGGGCCGCCACCGGGGTCTGATCCGGGAAATGAAGCCGCTTCCCCTTCTGTCTCGTTCTAGAGGACATCCGGAGCCCAGGTAAGCTTTAAATGCCCGAAAAGCACAGCAGGAGCACCAATTCAGGATAATTTGCCAGCAGAGCTCTAGCACCCACAACCTCTCAGGTCGCCATCTTGGACACGCCCCCCAAAATGACATTTAACGTAAAAAAAAGTCATTTAAAACTGCTTGCGGTTTTAATGTCATGTCTGGTTCCAGCAATACGGATGAAAATCATTGAGAAAAAAATGCCATGGGTAGCATGGGTAGCCCCTCCTGCCCATTAGCCGCCCCTTTGGGTCTTGTACGGATATTAAGGGGAACCTCATACTCAAATTTAAAAAAGGAAAGGTGTGGGGCCCCCAGGCCCTATATACTCAGAACAGCAGTATACAGGCAGTGCAAACAAGACAGGGACTGTGTAGGTTTGTTGTGTTAAGTAGAATCTGTTTGTCATTTTGAACTGGTACATTTTTAAAGTGTAGCTCCAGTCAAAAAATCAGTTTTTAAGCTTTTTGGAACACACGTGGAAGGGTTATCACCCCTGTATAAGTTTTTTGGCCGTCCATCTTTTTTCATCTCACTTCCTGTTGTCTCCTTCCGTTTGCAAGTAGGAGATGTTTGTAAGTTGGATATTTGAAAGTAGGGGCCTGCCCTATATGCTCTGCAGAAATGTGGGCCTAAGGTGTTGATGTTGCCACAACACTGTAAGCCCTCAAAGTGACTCTCGGTGAGCGCTGGAGCTCCCTGCTGTGAACGATTATATCAAGAATTGTAATTACATGCCATTGTTGAACAGTGGTAGAAAAATTGGGCCTTTGGTGGTTGTGGTGGTGGTGCTGGTGCCACGACACTATAAGTCCTCACAGTTACTCTCGGTGGGCGCAAGAACGGGCCCTGCTGTGAACGATTATATCAAGAATTGTAATTACATGCCCCTGTTAAACAGGGGCTGAAAAATTGGGCCTTAGGCACTGGTGCCACGACACAGCAACCACTCCCATATACTCTAGTTGGAGTGCAGGAATGAGCCCTGCTGCAAAGCATTGCATCCAAAATTGTAATTACACACCCCTGTTAAACAGGGGCTGAAAAATTGGGCTGGTGGCGTCACCCAAAACCAAAAATGTTCTTCCAAGCTATCAGCAGGATCATTGAGGAGGAAGAGGATAGTCAGGCAACATAACAGGACAGTCACTCAGCATCGGCATAGGCAGTCTTGAAGGGATGTGACATTTCAAAAAAATTATTCGGTTACATCAGCTTCAGGTGCTTGGTAGCTGGCGGTGATCCAAGACTGATTCATCTTTATGAAGGTCAGTCGATCAACCAAGTCAGTGGACAGGCGCACCCTGTGACCGGTTACAAAGCCTCCAGCAGCACTGAAGGTGCGTTCCAAAAGAACGCTGGATGCAGGACAGGCCAGTAGCTCATTTGCATACTGTACAAGCTCTGGCCAGTGATCCATCCTCAAGACCCAGTAAGCCAGAGGATTTTCGGTGGGAAAGGTGTCCAAGTCTGACCTTGCCCCTAGGTATTCCTGCACCATGTAAATCAGACGCTGGCGATGGTTCCTGGAACCGATCATACCTTGTGGCTGCAGACTAAAAAAATTGCCTGAACGCATCGGTCAGACGGCCACCTTCTCCACCGCTCCTTCTGTGACTGACCGAAGCCTCAGCAGCATGTTGTCCAGGACCAGGAGTTTGTAACCTCCCAGTCTCTGGGAACGCATTGCACAGACCTTTCTGCAAGGCCTCCCGGAGATGTCTCATTCTCTGCTCCCTCTACGACGGCAAGATAAGGTCCGCAACCTTACCCTTTTCCCGTGGATCAAGGGGAGTGGCCAGCCAGTAATGGTCCCTCTGCTTGCTCAGGCTTTGCAGGATCAGGGAGGCCATGCAGAATAGGTTAGCTGAGGCATTCGGTCCGGAGTCCTCTGGGTCACTAAGGACAACATGATCCGCAGCCACCTCCTCCCAGCCACGTACAAGTCCACAGGTTTCTTGGGACTGTAAATCATCCCTAAAAGACTGCTGCTGCTGATGCTGAGTGCCAGGCTCCACCTCCATGCTGACACAAGCCTCCTCCTCCTCCTCCTCCTCCTTGTCCTCTTCCTGTGTGATGGGTGGCACAGCAGGAACACTGTCTGGATAAAGGGGGCCTTGAGAGGCAAGGAAGTCCTCCTCTTCCTGCTTCTGTTCTGCCTCAAGTGCCCTGTCCGTTATTCCACGCAGCGTGTGCTCCAACAGCTGGACAAGAGGTACAGTGTCACTGATGCATGCACTGTCACTGCTCACAATCCTCGTGGCCTCCTCAAATGGTGACAGGATAGTGCATGCAACCTAAGTTCCCCTGACCCTGTCCTGGTGCCGTAGTCGCACAGGTACTCATTGATGGCCCTCTGCTGCATGTGCAGCCGCTGCAGCATGGCCAAGGTTGAGTTCCACCTGGTGGGCATGTCACATATAAGGCAGTTCTTGGGCAGGTTCAACTCCTTTTGGAGTTCAGCCAGCTGAACACTGGCATTAAATGATCGGCGGAAATGCACACAGACTTTCATGGGCTGCCTCAGGACATCCTGTAAGCCCGGGTACCTGCCCAAGAACCGCTGCACCACCAGGTTAAGGACGTGAGCAACACAGGGCACATGGGTCAGTTGTCCCTGTCAGAGGGCGGAGAGGAGGTTGGTACCATTGTCGCAAACCACCATTCCTGTCTTAAGCTGGCATGGCGTCAACCACCTCTTGGCCTGCCCCTGCAGAGCTGACAAAATATCTGCCCCAGTGTGGCTCCTGACCCCCAAACAAACCAGCGCAAGCAAGGCATACATCTTTTTGCCTGTGTACTTGCCTAGCCCCTTGAACACCTACGGAGCACCGCTGGTTCCAAGGACAAAGCACTGGAAGAGGCCATGGAGGAAGAAGAGGAGGGGGTGGAGGAGAGAGGTTTGTCACAACCAGTAGTAGCATTTTGGAGGCATGGTGGCAGAACAACCTCCAACACTACTGCACCTTGTCCTGCATCCTTCCCAGCTGCCAAAAGAGTGACCCAATGGGCCATGAAGGATAGGTAACGTCCCTGTCCATGCCTGCTGGACCATGAGTCAGCAGTAATATGCACTCTTACCGCGAGGCATGGACATTGCCTTCCACATCCCGATAGAGAGCCGGAATAACCTTCCGTGAGAAAAAGTGGCGTTTGGGGACCTGCCACTGAGGAACTGCACATTGCAAAAACTCATGGAAGGGGGCCGAGTCTACCAACTGGAAAGGCAGCAGTTGAAGTGCTAGCAATTTAGCCAAGCTAGTATTCAACCGTTGGGCATGTGGATGGCTGGGAGTGAACTTCTTTCTATGGTCCAGCAGCTGGGGCAGGGAAACTTGCCTGCTACAATCGGACATGGGTGTAGTGATAGCAGAGTGCCTGCAAGCACTTGGCTGTGACACACCTAATTCTACACCTTCATTCCTCTCAGTGCAGGTTTCAGAGAGGACTGAAGGTCTAGTGGGGTTGAAGATCCCAGCTGATGAGGAGCAAGGAGAGGTCAGTCGGTGTGCTGCCCCTAAGCTGGCCCCCAGAGGACACCCTGGCTCATTGGAGATGTGCCTCCTCCTCTCTCCTATCAGGCACCCACGTGGAGTCAGTGACCTCATCACCCCCTCCCTCTTCATCACTGGAGCAAACCTGGCAGTATGCTGCAGCTGGTGGATGACTGCCAGATTGCTGACCTTCTTGAGCATCCCCTCTCTCTGCGCTCACGCTACTGCCTTCCCCTAGCTGGGTATCATCATCAGAGCCTTCAAAGCGCTGGGCATCCTCCTGGAGCATGTACCCAACACTGTGCTAAAACAGTCTGGGGGAATCCTCAGGAGGACATGGTGGGTCTAGGGAAGGAGTGACTGATGGCATTGAGACGAGGGAAGAGGACACGTTAGCAACTGCTTTGCTAGTACCCTGAGCCTGGGTGAGAGAGGATGAAGAGGATGAGGAGGGCTTGGTCATCCACTCTACCAAGTCTTCAGCGTGATGCGGCTCAACATGTCCAGCTGCCGAATATAAGGACAAGCGTGTCCCATGGCCACGTGCTGATGGCGATGCACCGCGCCCACGACCAACACTGTTGTCTCTAGACACAGAGCCTGCTTGCCCTCTTTTATTGGCTCGTGACTGTCTGCCCCTCCTTGTTGGCCTTCCAGACATAATAATGGCCTGCAGGGAGTTGGGAAAACCAGTAATTGGGTAGTGTATATTGTGCTGGAGGCACACAACACCCACTAACTCCTGCAGATGCCTGTATGATAGAACACCAGCAATAAAGGGTAGATACAGGTGTATACTGTGCTGGAGGCACACAACACCCACTAACTACTGCAGATGCCTGTATGATAGAAGACCAGCAATAAAGGGTAGATACAGGTGTATACTGTGCTGTGCTGTAGGCACACAACACCCACTAACTCCTGCAGATGCCTGTATGATAGAACACCAGCAATAACGGGTAGATACAGGTGTATACTGTGCTGTTCTGTGGGCACACAACACCCACTAACTTCTGCAGATGCCTGTATGATAGAACACCAGCAATAAAGGGTAGATACAGGTGTATACTGTGCTGGAGGCACACAACACCCACTAACTACTGCAGATGCCTGTATGAGAGAACACCAGCAATAAAGGGTAGATACAGGTGTATACTGTGCGGTGCTGGAGGCACACAACACCAACTACTGCAGATGCCTGTATGAGAGAACACTAGCAATAAAGGGTAGATGCAGGTGTATACTGTGCTGTGCTGTAGGCACACAACACCCACTAACTCCTGCAGATGCCTGTATGATAGAACACCAGCAATAAAGGGTAGATACAGGTGTATACTGTGCTGTTCTGTGGGCACACAACACCCACTAACTCCTGCAGATGCCTGTATGATAGAACACCAGCAATAAAGGGTAGATACAGGTGTATACTGTGCTGGAGGCACACAACACCCACTAACTACTGCAGATGCCTGTATGATAGAACACCAGAAATAAAGGGTAGATACAGGTGTATAATGTGCTAGAGGCACACAACACCCACTAACTACTGTAGATGCCTGTATGAGAGCACACCAGCAATAAAGGGTAGATACAGGTGTATACTGTGCTGGAGGCACACAACACCCACTAACTACTGCAGATGCCTGTATGAGAGAACACCAGCAATAAAGGGTAGATACAGGTGTATACTGTGCTGGAGGCACACAACACCCACTAACTCCTGCAGATGCCTGAGTAAAGAACACACTGTCCCTGCCTATCTAGCTCTTTCCCTGCACACCGGAACACACTACACAAGGCCGCCGTGCTGGCAGCCTTATGTAGTGTGGGGCATGTACTAAACCCCCCTGAACTATAATTGACCACAGGCATCTTGCCTGTGGCCAATTATTGCTCTCTTCGCTGCCTGCGCTGTGATTGGCCAAGCATGTGGGGTCACAGTGCATGCTTGGCCAATCATGAGCCAGCAATGCACTGCGATGGCGCAGTGCATTGTGGGCCATGAGCGCCACGCGAATTCCGCGTGAACGGCCCATAACGTTCGGTATTCGCCGAACGTGCGAACAGCCGATGTTCGAGTCAAACATACGTTCGACACGACATCAAGCTCATCCATACTTACTATATCAAAAATAAAATAAGAAATATGTTTTTTGCCTTAATATCTACCTCAAGACCCCTTTCACATTGGGGCATTTTCAGGCGCTTTTGGGCTAAAAATGGCACCTGCAAAGTGCCTGAAAAATGCATCCCCTGCAGCCCCAGTGTGAGAGCCTGAGTGCTTTCACACTGGGGTGCTGTGTTAGAAAAAGTCCTTCAAGCAGCATCTTTGGGGTGGTGGAGGAGCGGTGTATAAAGTGCTCCTCCACCGCTCCTGCCCATTGAAATGAATGGGTACCGCTCCCGAAGCCCCTGCAAAGCACTTCGGCAGCGGTGCTTTTCGGGCACTAAAACCCTTTCTTCTGCCGCTAGTGGGGGTAAAAACTGCCCTACTTGCGGCCAAAAAGTGTTGCTAAAATGACAGTAAAGCTCTGCTAAAACTAGTGGTACTTTACTGCTAATGTAGCCTGTTGTCAGTGTGAAAGGGGTCTAAATCACATTACTACTTGCATATTGTACTTGTTTGTATCCTAAATACTGAAATTTGCACTTACCCTGTTTCCACAAATTTTGCAACTTTTGGAAATGCCAGTAAAAACTTGGCTGTGCCAGTAAATTTTGGGTTTCATGTCAGTAAATTTAAATCTGGTCGGTTGGCAGCACTGGCTTCTAGTCATTGGATATATTTATGGATTCTTTGATATACATGTAATTGTGAGTCCCATATTGGCATAGTATTTATACATATTGTTTTGAGACAAAAGAATTGTAAAACCATTTTGAAAAATATGTCAGAATGCATTGCAACATTGTGTTTTATTAGCTGCATATGAAACTTCAGTGAAAACTAGTGAATGAGTAAAGCAAAACCAGATCTTGCACAAAATACTCCTAATCAAGCCAGTACAACCATTTGCAAAGTCTATTCCAGTCTTTTCCACTAGAGGTCATGTGTGCAACATAGCAGAGAGAAAATGATTATTTAAAAGATGCAGTATTAGTGTCAAGATTTTATTCACCATTTTAAATAATGAATTTAAAAAAATGGCTTTATTTTTTATTTATCTTTTGTTTTGTTTTGTTTATTTTTATCTTTTGGTGCTCATGAAAGCAGTGAGGTAGAGAAAATGAATGTACTAAAATTACAGGACTGATGGCAGAAAAAGACCAGGTCATCCAAGTTCTTTCTATGATATTATTACCTATTTTAACCCTTTCATGACTAAGCCTATTTTTGGAATTTGGTGTTTACAAGTTAAAATCCATATTTTTTGCTAGAAAATTACTTGGAACCCCCAAACATTATATATATATATTTTTTAGCAGAGACTCTAGAGAATAAAATGGCGATTGTTGCAATATTTTATGTCACACGGTATTTGCGCAGCGGTGTTTTAAACACAACTTTTTGGGAAAAGGGACACTTTCATGAATTAAAAAAAATAATAATGTAATGTGCGTAATGTGAAAGATAATGTTACGCCGCGTAAATAGATACCAAACATGTCACACTTTATAATTGCGCGCACTTGTGGATTGACGACAAAGTACGGTACCTAAAAATCTTTTTTTACGGTTACCAGGTAAGCGTTACAGAGGAGGCCTAGTGCTAGAATTATTGCTCTCGCTCTGGCGATCGTGGCGATACCTCACATGTGTGATTTGAACACCGTTTACATAATCGGGCGCGACTTCCATATGCGATTACGGCTTCGTTCCAGTTCCTCCCCAGCAGCCGGAGGCAGCGGAATTTGAATCGGTGCTCCCGATCGAGCGGGAGCACCGGTAACAGCGGCGGGAGGCGGCGGGAGGGGGGGACGTCCCCTCCCGCTCCTCCGGCATAACAGCCGAGCGGCTTTTAGCCACATCGGTTGTTATGCCTGGATCGCCTGCTGAAAAAAACGGTACCGGGATGATGCCTGCAGGTGCGGGCATCATCCCGGTATACCCCCCGGAAGCCGAGTACGCACATCTGCGTACGCTCGGCGGGAAGGGGTTAAAAAAAAATTCTGAGGACAGACCCATGTTCACCCCAAGCATAGTTATATTTACTTGCCCTACGTTCACACCTATGTGTTTTTTGGTGTATTTTGCATTGCAGAAATGCACTACAGTCCAATTAACATGGTTTCCTGTCAGTGGCGTAACTAGAACCCTCAGGGCCCCGATGGAAGAAACCATGGAGGACCCCCCTGACTCCTGGACAGGGCTCTTTTCTCCAAGCCCAATGGCGGAACACCAGGGCCCGGTCACAAGTGGGTGGCTGCATATAAAGGAACCAATTTCTCCATCCCCCCCTTCTCCTCATCTCCCACCCACAGGCATTCAGCGGCTGCAGGAGGAAAATTAAGAGATTGGATCCTCTATGTTGGTGTTTCACAATCTTTTTCCAGTCAGGGCACCCTTGAAGTATACCCCTAGGTGAATGGGGCTGCACTGCAACCACCCTGGAATTGTGTGCATTGCATGCAGTTGCAGCATAGTGATGATGCATTAAAGGGGTTAAAACAGGTGGTCAGTAGGCAACATATTGTCTCTCCACCGCGGCTTTCAAATGCCTCTGAAAAGCGATCTGAGCATGGATTGCTTTTCGGAGGAATAGCATTTTTTTGCTGGTACTATGAACAAGCAAAAAAAATAAAAAAATAAAAATAAAAAAGGTTCTGATTGTATACCTACAGGGGGTCAGGATTAAAAGAGCACACATAAAATGTGCATACATACAAGTAAACACACACACACATATACTATATATATGTAGCACTGACCCCCGAAGGAGCTGCTGGTTTTATTGGGCTTACCGTTACCTTCTTGAGTGCTTCTCCGTCTAGGGTTTCCCGTGGTAGATGGCCCAAAGAAATGTGGAAACTGACACTGAATCTTCTTTTGGGTTATTTATTTAAAGCAAAACAGAGTCTCTCGGTTTAGGGTAGAGGGCTAGGAATAAGTTCAGGTACTTTGGACTGCAAAAATGGAAAGTCTCTTATAGGAAAAAATCCAGAGAATAGCAACCGTTTCACAGCTGGATTTTGCAACCCCTGGATAGACCTCCTCTCACTAGACCTAGCAGCCGGTAGGGTGCTAAGTAAAGTCTCTGCCACAGACTTGAGCGTAGAATACTTGAGAAAGTCTCTGCCACAGACTTGAGGGTAACTGAGGGACATAGACAAATTTAAACAGCAATCATATGGCACCAGTATCTCTCAGCCGGTCCGGTGATACCGTATAAGTGTAGATCCATGAAGTGTCCTTCAACTGAGCCTCCAGGCTCCTTCAGAGAAGCCAGCCTTGCGCACGGCCATCTCTTGAAGAGTCGTCCCCTGGGGTTTCTCCTGTTGCTGAGCCTATCCCTTAGATGAGACGGCACCGGATCACCTTTGAATCAGTGGGCCCCGAGATTCCATTCAGGCCTGTCCCTGCAGTTGCGTTGCCTCGGGCTAGCAAGCCCCGAGACTTGGAAATGCATGGTTCCACACCCCAGGCCAGGAGGGCCATGGGGGCTGGTCAGGAGGACCAGAACCAAACAGACAGAAAATAATCTCTGGAACAGAACCCCCAAACCAAGTGATGTCAGTACCTTAAATACCACCTCCCAGAATGCACAGCAGGAGAACACTCCCACTGGGGTGGTTCCGAAAGAAACATGGCATTCAATACACCCAGCTAGACTGCGTTCTCACTCTTGCCGGCAGTGACAGCAACACGTGTGGCCAAGGAGAACCCAGTGCTACTCAACTGGACTGGTACTGAAACCATACATTTAGTAAATTAGCCCCAAAACCAAACTGGGGTCTCAGGAAGCTTAACTTTGAAAAACATAAAGTGCATGCTCATCAGGAGTCAGCGCTACATACTCCCCCCTCCCATTCAGACAATGTTCTCATTCGTCTGGGAAGAAAGAAAAAAAACACTTACAGTCTTGAAAATTGAGTACCTGAACTTTAAGTTTGGGATGGGGAATTGAAAAAAAAAAAACAATGAACATGTAATACTTTTAACAGTTGACACAAACAAGTCACATAGTACACAAACCCCAATGCCTGACTATCTACACCACCCACTCTCCACTATGATGTTGGTGACCGAGAGCCATTGACCATTAAGTTTGCCTTAGAAGAATGGAGGTATCTCTTAGAGGGCGCAACTCATCCTATTACAATTTTTACGGACCACAAGAACCTAGAATATCTCAGAGCAGCCAAGCGCTTAAGACCACAACAAGCCTGTTGGGCACTTTTTTTTCCTAGGTTCAACTTCCACATTTCCTACCATCCCGGGTCCAGAAATGGCAAAGTGGATGCACTCTCCCGGATTTTCCCTGAATCCCCCCAGTTAACCGAGCCCAGCACCATTCTGTCACCGCAAAATTTCCTCCTTCTTACACAATTCGACCTGGCAACCGCCATTAAAACAGCCTCAAACTGCTGTACTGATCCCGTAGTGTCTTCCTTGGAGAAACGCAATGATCTACTTTGGGCACAGGATAAGATCTTTGTCCCTCAGGAAGTAAGGCCAGCAATCTTAAAGACTTTTCATGACCACAAGTTGGCCGGCCACTTCAGAATACGGAAGACATCAGAATTACTTTCCCATTCCTTCTGGTGGCCTGGTTGGAGGCGGGACTGTCAGGAATTTGTCTCCTCATGTATTCCATGCCAACGCAACAAAGGATTTAACACCAAACCTTGGGGATTACTGAGACCCCTATCTATCCCTGAAAGGCCGTGGGCAGACATCTCTATGGACTTTATTGTGGACCTGCCACCGTCAGAAGGGTTCACCACCATCCTGGTTGTGGTTGACCGCCTTTCAAAAATGGCCCACTTCTTGCCCATGATTGGTACTCCCTCTGCCTTGGACACTGTCAATACCTTTTTTAAGGAAATAGTCAGACTCCAC
Source organism: Lithobates pipiens (assembly GCF_037356315.1). Taxonomy (NCBI): domain Eukaryota; kingdom Metazoa; phylum Chordata; class Amphibia; order Anura; family Ranidae; genus Lithobates; species Lithobates pipiens. Next base: position 343,287,938 of record NW_027507764.1, on the reverse strand, counting down.
GGAGTACCTAACAGTATCGTCTCAGATAGAGGTGCTCAGTTTACCTCTAAATTCTGGAAAGAACTCTGTAAGGCCCTGGAAATCAAGGTCTGTCTCTCACCCGCATACCACCCTCAGAGCAGTGGTCAGACAGAAAGAACAAATCAATCTCTAGAACAATATCTCTGCTGTTTCTGTTCTGGCTCCCAGGATGACTGGTCTTCCCTCCTGTCTTATGCAGAATTTGCATACAACAATTCTGTAAATGCGGCTACTAACCAAACACTGTTTTGGTCGAATTTTGGATTCCATCCCTCCTTCCTCCCCTACTCCATCCCTGAAACGTCAGTCCCTGTTGTTCAGGATCGGATAGTCTCTATCCAATCAAATTTTCAAAAGATTCAAGAAATCATGCAAAGAGCTCAAGAAGACTACAGGAAGTACTGCGACAAAGGGAGAAAGGAGAATCCAGATTTTGGAATTGGTGAGAAGGTCTGGCTAGCCTCTACTCACCTCAAACTACCCTGCCCTTCATGTAAGTTCACAATCAAGAGAATGGTGAATCCTGTGCCCTTCGAGTTAGACTTACCCATATCATACAGAATACATCCGGTCTTTCACGTATCTCTCTAAAAACCAGTGGTTCCTAGTCCATTTCTCGGAAGAGAGGAGCCTCCCTCGCCTCCAGTTGTAATAGATGGGGAAGACGAAGTGGAAGCCATACTTAGCTGCAGGAAGATGGGCAGACAACTTCAGTACCTAGTAAAATGGAAAGGGTACCCATCGGAAGACAACTCCTGGGAACCTTCCGGTAACCTTCATGCTCCAAGATTGATTAGAGCTTTTCATCGGGAACATCCGGAGTTGATGGCCAGCTTGGGCATCCAGAGGCCGCCCCTTGGGGGGGGGGGGGGGGCACTATCAGGGAAGTAATTTGGATCAAGCTCACCATCTCCCTTTGCGCACACAAAATAGGCATGGATCGGCACTCCGGCACACTCACATTCGCGGCCCTACTGAGCGGCGCGTGCAGGGGAGGAATGGCAGCCTTAGGCCTGGGTGGCAAGTCCAGTCAAGTGGCCCATTAAACCACTGAATCAACTCACCATCCATGCCCACCTGGTTTTATAATGGATGATTATAACGGGGGAGGGTGTTAAGTCCGCTGGTGGGGGGGAGGGTGTTAAGTCCGCTGGTGGGGGGAGGGTGTTAAGTCCGCTGGTGGGGGGGAGGGTGTTAAGTCCGCTGGTGGGGGGAGGGTGTTAAGTCCGCTGGTGGGGGGGGAGGGTGTTAGAAAAAAAAAACACGCTGCCACTGCCAAAATTTTTAATTGTCATGATGACTAACTTTTCCCATTCCTTGATGGTTATTACAGATACCTTACTTCAGGCTGGGGAGCGTTGATTGAGAGCACTGGAGACACTGCGCCAGGTCCTTGCCACTCTTCGGGGGTGGGGGTGATGAAACAGGTCTCGTCTTCTCTGCAAACTGCAGCTAGCGACTCCTTCCAGCAGGTCACGTGCGACGTGACGTTCTTGACGCCGGGCATCCCCTCCCCTGACGTGCCACACACACTTGGCCTGCCTCTGAGACTCCTGGGAGGTGGGAGTTGTAGTCTGCTGCGCTCACACCTCCAGGAGCTTTAGCTCAGCTGGACTACAACTCCCACAATGCAGCACAGGCTGGGCAGCAGCATTGAGCCAGCCAATCAGCGGCGGCTCTGGCCAGCGTTAAGAGAACTGTGTGACCCAGGCCGCCCGTCACAGCATAAAAAAAATTAAATAAATAAAAATAAATGAACAAACAGCCAGTGGCCATTTTAATCATAATGTAGGCGCCGGCCTGGGGGGAAATTTCCACCCTGCCCCCCAGCCCAGCCCGCCCCTGGGCGCGTGCGCACAAGCACACGCATAACGTGAATTTCCTGACCAGCTTATAAAAGGAGCCTTAGCAGACAGACAAGTTGCTGGTTTGTCTCAGCTCACCTGTGTTCCTCTGCTTCCTGTTCCTGTTTACCACTTCCTGTTGTGACCCGGATTGCCTGAAGACTATGCTGATTGTCTCCTGACCTGATCCCTGGCTTGTTTAACGGAATACCTGCTCTTAGCCTTGCTGGCTCCTGGACTGATACCTGTGTTTGACCCTCGGCCTGCCTCTGGATTATCCTCTGTCTTCTGCACTTAGCCCTGCTGGCTCCCAGACCGATACCTGTGTTTGACCCTCGGCCTGCCTCTGGATTATTCTCTGCACTTAGCCTTGCTGGCTCCTGGACTGATTACTTGTGTTTGACCCTCTGCCTGTTTCTGGACTTTCCTTGCCTGTTTTACAGACTTGCTTGCTACTTACCTTCTGGTCCGGTCCATCCTGCATGAGCCCTCTTCCAGACCTTCACACAAGTCAGGTATCCCGCTGGAGGCTTGTGCCTCTTGGTGCAACCCACTCCCTGTATCACCTCCAGGGGTGGTGTGCGCTGAGTTGCAACAGCCACCGTTCTCTCCATCTTGGCCTCGGTGAGTACCTCTTTGCTGATAGATGCTCTTGGTGATTCCTGAAAAGATGGTGATTGGTGATTCCTGAAAACAAACACACAAAAAGAACAACAAAACACAGTGCTTTACAGGGCTAGAGCCGCCCGAGCCGATGCTTCACTAAGCGCCGATGCCCAGCATCGCTGCATAGTGAAGGATGGAAGGACACAGTGAAGGAAGGAATTCGGCAGCCGCATATGCCGATGCCCAGTCTGTAGATACGGCCGCTGCTGCCCACAGCTACTGAAGTGTCTGAGCAGTGCAGGAGTGATCTCCAGCCTTGTGTGCTGCGCCGGAGTCTGGGAAGGGGGACGTGTCTGACAAGGGGAAATCCCGCCCACTGCCCCACCATGCAGTGTGACATGCCACCCAGACTCTGAAGACTCTGTAGTCAGGAGCCAGACACTATTGTAAGGGGAGAGTGGGGAAGAGTATATGGGGGTGAAAGGCTGTGCGGTCTCCTCATGCTGTGTTTAGAGGACCGGTGGCAGCCCGCCCTGCTGGGACTTGTAGTGCCCTCTGTTGGGGGCTGAGATATGACAGTCTCCGATGTTGGGACTTGCAGTGCCCTAGACTGTGGGGGGACTGAGGAATCCTCAGTCCCCCACAGAAGGCACTAAAAGTCCCAGCAGCGTAGGCTGCCATTCTTCAGTCCCCTATAATCTAGGGCACTACAAGTCCCAGCATATCAGGATGCTCTCACAGAACAGGAGAAGGAGCTGGGAGGGGGATTTGTACTGGAAGGGGAGAGAAGGAGGCACAGGTTTGAGATGGGGGGGTTTCTGAGGGGGATTTTTTTTTGCTGAGAGGGGGAGAGGGGGATGGTTTTTGCTAAGAGGGGGGATTTATGCTGGGAGGGGGAGATGAGAGAGGATTTGTGATGAGAGAGAGAATTTATGCCGAGAGGGGGAGATGAGAGGATTTGTGATGAAAGGGAGAATTTATGCTGGGATGGGGAGATGGGGGAGGATTTGTGCTGGGAAAGAGAGATGGGGGAGGATGTGTGTTAGGAAAGATGGCGAAGACAAGGGTTTGTCCTGAGAAGGGGGGTTAATACTGGAAGGGGTTATATGAGGGTGAGGATTTGTGCTGAAAGGTGGGATTTTTGCTGCTAGGGGGAGATGGAGGGGATGGGGGTCTGTGCTGAGAGGGGGGATTGGGGGTAAGAGAATTTGTGGATTTATGTTGTAGGGGGGATGTGGGGAGTGAGGATTTGTGCTGGGGGGATATTTGTGCTAGAAGGGGGCATATGGAGGTGAGGCTTTGCCCTGGGCACTGGATGATCTTGTCCCAGCATTGGCGCACTCTACAAATTGCAAAGGCAAAGCTGTGAAGAGAGAGCCAGGTGCCGACATGAGGACTGGATTGGAAGTTGCTCCAACCTGTACTGATGCGGTGGCGACTATGGTGGCCAGGAATGGCAGACTCATGAGTACCTGGTGGCAGGGCCGGATTAACATAGGGGCTATTGGAGCTGCAGCTCCAGGGCCCTTTCTCAAGATAGGCCCATTTGCCCAAAAAATAAAAAAAATAAAAAAAAAGATTGACTTCGAGGATTGTAGCTCGGCGATCAGGAGTCACAGAGACCCCACATTTGGGGGGTAGGTAGCTAAAGACCCACTTCAGCACTGGTTAAAATATGGGGCTGCTATCATCTATGGTTCCGGAGATACAGGGCTGCTTGCGCAGCCTGTCAGAAGCTACATACAGAGCGGCCAGTTTAAACACAATCTGGAACACTCTGCAGCAGACTGAGAGGATGAACTCACAGTGCTCATAATAATTATTTGTATATTACTTATGATAATTAACCCCTTGCCACCCAGGCCCATTCTGAGACTTCTCTCCTACATGTAAAAGTCATCATTTTTTTTTATGCTAGAAAATTACTCAGAACCCTCAAGCATTATATATTGTTTTAGCAGACACTCTATGGAATAAAATTGTGGTCTTTGCAACTTTTTATGTTACATGACATTTGCACAGCAATTTTTCAAACTATTTTTTTGGAAAGAAACTGTTTCATTCATTAACCACTTGCTTACTGGGCACTTAAACCCCCCTCAGTCCCAGACCAATTTTCAGCTTTCAGCGCTGATGCACTTTGAATGACAATTGCGCGGGCATACAACACTGTACCCAAATGAAATTTTTATCATTTTTTTCCCACAAATAGAGCTATCTTTTGGTGGTATTTAGTTACAGCTCGGAGTTTTATTTTTTGCTAAACAAACAAAAAAAGATGCAAAAAAAAAAAATCATGTTTTAATAGTTTGTTATAAAATTTTGCAAACGGGTCATTTTTCTCCTTCATTGAAGTGCGCTGATTAGGCGGCACTGATAGGCTGCATTGGTGGGCACTGATGGGCTGCATTGGTGGGCACTGATAGGCTGCATTGGTGGGCACTGATAGGCTGCACTGGTGGGCACTGATAGGCATAGTTAAGGCGGCACTAATAGGCACAGATAAGGCGGCACCGATGGGCACAGATAAGGCGGCACTGATGGGCAAAGATGGGCACAGATAAGATGGCACGGATGGGTGGCACGGATAAGTGGCACGGATGGGTGGCACGGATGGGCACTGATAGGTACCACAGATAGATGGGACTGATGGGCACTGATAGGTGGCTCTGATAGGTGGCACTGCTGGGCACTGATGGGCGGCACTGCTGGGCACTGATGGGCGGCACTGCTGGGCACTGATGGGTGGCACTGGGGTGCAGCACCTTTGAGGCAGATTGTGGGCACTGTGGGTGGCACTGTGGGTGGCACTGTGGGCACTATGGGCACTGACAGGGGGCACTTACTTTTGCTTTTACTTTTACTTCAGGATGGCACTGCGGGAGGCAGGTGGGCACTGGCAGGTGGCAGGTGGTCCCTTGTATTGATGGCCGTGATCGCGACTGATGTCCCGATCACGGCCGCCGGTGATCGGCTTTTTTTTTTTCTCCTCGCGCTGTCAGCGCGAGGAGGAATAATAGCCGATTACCGGCTCCGTTCTATCACATGATCAGCTGTCATTGGCTGACAGCTGATCACGTGATAAGGGGTCGGGATCGACCCCTTCCACGGATCGGTGATCAGGCGAGTCTCATGGACTCGCCGATCACAGAGCGCGCCGCACGCGCCCCTCAGGGGGCGCGCAGGCCGCTCGTACACGGGACGACGTCAATAGACGTCGTCCCGGAAATGTAGGTCCGCGCTAATGCCGTCATTTGGCAATAGCGCGGATCCCAAGTGGTTAAAAAAAACCACTAAAGTTAGCACTATTTTTTGTTGTGTACTAAGTGATGCTTTAAATTTTTTTACAGGTTACACGTTTAGAGTTACAGAGGAGGTCTAGTGCTAGAATTATTGCTCTCGTTCTAACGATCGTGGCGTATGTAACCTGTGTGTATCTGGCTCTGATACTAACCAGTGCCTACCCAGGGACTGACTAGTATCTCTCCCCAGCCTGTCCCCACACACCCTCTCACCTGCTGACCTGTGAATGGGGCAATCACTCCCGCAGTGTTATTGTGTTCTGCCAGTGAATACAATACAATGATTAGTGTTGCTAACTATAGCTGGCAGCACTGATTGTTTTGGGGAAAACCTGACAGGCTGGTTGTACTCAAGTCGGTTAATAGGTTGACTTGTGTAAAACCAGCTAGCCCATACATAGATCGACTATGACTGGTCTCTGCTTAATTGGTGTAATTTCAATCCATGTATGGCCCGATTAACCACTACGCAGTCCCTAAACATCCTTCCACAAACCTTTACATTTTTCCTTCCCAGATTACTTCATCCTCCTCTCCCATACATAGTGCCCACTGTCATACTCTCCACACTTCTCTCCTATACATAGTGCCCACTGTCATACCCTCCACACTCCTCTCCTGTACATACTACTCACTGTCATATCCTCCATACTCCTCTCCTATACATAGTGCCCACTGTCATACCCTCCACACTTCTCTCCTATACATAGTGCCCACTGTCACACCCTCCACACTCCTCTCCTGTACATACTACTCACTGTCATTCCCTCCATACTCCTCTCCTATACATAGTGCCCAGCATCATACCCTCCCTCCACACCCCTCTCCTGTAATTACTGCTTACTGTCCTACTCTCCACACTTCTCTCCTGTACATAGTGCCCACCGTCATACCCTCCACACTCCTGTACATATTGCTCACTGTTATACCCTCCACACTGTTCTCTTATACATAGTGCCCAATGTCATACCCTCTACACTCCTCTGCTGTGCATACTGCCCACTGTCATACCCTTCACACTCCTCTCCTGTACATAGTGCCTTCTGCCATACCCTCTGCACTCCTCATGTACATAGTGCCCACTGTTAGACCCTCCACATTCCTCTCCCTCACCTGCACATACTTCCCACTTTTATACCATCCATACTCCTCCCCTATGCCTCTTACCCACAAAAACTGTTCTTTAAAATTATACTGAATATCCTCAATGTTACCAGCTCTAGAATGGGCACACTTTTGTCAGTTCAACTAAAGGAAATCTCACAGTCCTCATATTTGTTCTGCCCCATTATTAGTATTTATTTAATTTTGTAATTACTATTGTGATGTATAGAGGAACATAGGGGATGTCAGCTACTCTAAATATAGCAATTGTAAAAAAGCGTTCCTGAAAATATTTTTGAAATGTTGACAACTATGCACTTAGGCACTGCCCAAGGGCCACAGGGTCAGTAGGGGGCCCCATGAGAGGCTCGTGATATTAAAACGGTAGTAAACTTTTCAAACATTACTACTTTTTAGAGGTCCTGGGGTAGGTTATGCCATAATGTACAAGTATGCCCAGCATATTAGCACATTAGGATACACTTAAATTGTCAGACTGAGCCCTCCAGTGCTGTGCTGTGATCAATCTGGTGGGGCCTGGGCACTAACATCTTCACCTGGTCTTCCTTCTGGGTTCTGTGCCTTCCGTCACTTGCCTTGGCCAGGCTGCATTGATTTCATTCCCACACATGCTCATGTGCATCCTCTTTCTCTCACCCCCCCCACCCTTTCTCTCTCATCCTCGATCCCTTACCCCTCACACCTCTTTCATCCCCTTTCTCTCTCTCTCATCCTCCCTCTCTCTCTTTAATTTAATTTTTTATAACAAAAAAATGTTTGCATTTTTATTTACTTATTGTTTATAAAAGGCCCTACCAAAATCCTCAGCACCAGGCCCATGATGTTCTTAATCTGGCCCTGCTTGGTGGCCCTGCTGAGTGGAGTGACACACACACACACACACACACACACGTGTTTCTTTGGTAAGATTGCCCCCACAGCTAGCTTAGGTGTATAGAGTGGCAGTGGGAGGAATAGTGTCCCATCATTTTTTTTTTTTGGTGGGGGAGTGGATCTTGGGTGGGAGTTCCCACACTTTTTTCCCCAGGTCTTGACCCCTGACCTTAGTAATGAAATAGACAACATTGTCCTTTCCTGGCCGGCAAATGACAACCTTGTTGGAGTAAATGTGTCTCCCAAAGCTTCAATGCAGAAGACACCCAGTAAAGCATTCATACGTAGCAGGGGAACATCCTTGATTCCAAAAAGGCTTAGCTACTCTCAAGTAGTCCCACATGTCACTGGCATACCAATGCTCTAGATTTTCCTCAATTTCTTTCATAATCTTCTTGGGAAAGTAAGGGAACTCCAAACCGTACTCTGTAGCCACCCGCTTGTTCAGCAGCCGCTGGGACTGTGCGAGCCTAGGCAGAGCTCAAGCACTTCCATACCTGGGAGGCACACAGGAGTTTGGTGATTTGCACACCATTGCAAAGGACATTTTCTTAGGTTCAGGCAAAGTAACAGGTTTAGGCAAAGTCAAGTCAATAGTTGTAGGGGTTCCCGCCCGAGGCGATGCACTCCCCGAATTTAGGGCTAACCAGCCAGAAACATTGCAGGTTGCAGCCACATCATCTGCATTGGCCCACAACATCTCTTGGGACAAAGTATCAAACAAATCGTCATCCCCTGACAAATCGGACAGGGAATCTATCTCTGAGTCCCACAACTCCTCTGCTGGCAAATAGTTATGTACAGTCCGACTTAATAAAATTTCCCCAGACTTCTCACCCGTATTTGTAGCAGTTTCCTTGGGAGCAATCTTCTTCCCCTGATCCAATCCAGGCAAGTTCTGGGTTGGACCTCTACTGCGGCCGCAGGAGCAGGGCCGGGACAAGGGGTGGGCAGGAGGGGCGGCTGCCCTGGGCATGTGGTATTATGTGAGGTGGGGGGCACCACAAGGAGGTTGAGGAGAGGGGATTTGTTTTGGGAGGGGGAAAGCTGGGGGCGGCAGTGGATAAGAATTGTTCTAAAAGGGAACATTTGGGGAAGTGTGCTAGGAGTAGTGAATTGAGGGGATTTGTGTTGGGATGGGGATTGGAAAGATAATTTGTGCTAGGAGGGGGAATTTAAATGTGATATGGTAGGGGGAGAGGAGTTGTGATAGGAGGGGAAATTTGGGGGAGGTGGGAGGATTTGTGCTAGGATGTGGGATTGGGGAGAATTTATGCTGGGAGGGGGGGATTTGTAGAGGGAGTAGAGAATTTGTGCTCAGAGCGCATATTTGAGGGGTAGAGGATTTGTAATAGGAGGGGTGAATTTCTTTCGGGGAGGGGGTGGATTTATGCTGGGGGCATGTGAAGAATGAGGGGATTTGAGCTGGGGGGGGGGTTGGAGGCAATGTATATATGCTTAGGGGAATTTTGCTGACACATAATGCTTATACATCTTGGAGGGGGGGGGGCGTAATTTGGCATGTTTGCCCTGGGCTCTAGTCGACCTTGTCCCAGTACTGCGCAGGAGGCCTTGATGTGGCCCACTTTCCTTGAAGCAGGCACAGTAATTGTGGTAACAGTCGATAAGGTAGTGTCCATGACAACTGGAGTGGCTCCTCCGGTAACAATGGTGACAGCATCTCCTTCCAGGACACTGGTTGTAGTAATCAGCGTAGAAGTTGTAGGCCTCGCCACAGGAGCATACACAGCAGACTCCTCTGTGGCAACGCCTGTGGCCCAGTCCATGCGGTACGCTCGAGGAGGCACGGTGGGTTGCTCCACTTCGAAAAAATATTCTCCACACTGCAGACAACGGACAAACGGCCGGAGACTTGCGACCAGTCCCTCGCACTTGTTGCAGAGCATTCCCAGCGCCTCGACCTCTCCCGTCGTGTACAGTACAAACCGCCTCTGAGGTCTCAGGTGAATTCCTGTATCTGTTGGTAAAGTCCCAGGCAGTCTCACACTTGTGGGATTTCCCACCAAAGGCATCCTGGGTCCCATGATGGACGATGTTCCTGGCACCCGGAACATTTTTTCTTTTTCTTCCACAAAGAAACACAACCTCTTTCCTCTTTCTCCTACAACACACTCACGCAGTGCCTCGTGCAGGAAAAAGAAAACGGCAGGACTCCTCCCACTGGTTCCTCCGGTCACCCAACTCGCAGGCTTTTTCCAACTCAGCCCACAGTTTATGCGCCAACAGTGGCCGTCAATCATTCCTTGCAGAAATGGCGCAGTCCAAAAAAGAACACAACCCTCTACCATATAGATCTCACACGGACAGTTCCTTTTTTTTTGTTGCGAGAGGTAACGGTAAATCCCGGACTCGAGCACCCACATGTAGCACTGACCCCCCGAAGGAGCTGCTGGTTTTATTGGGCTTACCATTACCTTCTTGAGTGCTTCTCCGTCTAGGGTTTCCCATGGTAGATAACCCAAAGAAATGTGGAAACTGACACTGAATCTTCTTTTGGGTTATTTATTTAAAGCAAAACAGACTCTCAGTTTAGGGTAGAGGGCTAGGAATAAGTTCAGGTACTTTGGACTGCAAAAAATGGAAAGTCTCTTATAGGAAAAAATCCAGAGAATAGCAACCGTTTCACAGCTGGATTTTGCAACCCCCAGATAGACTTCCTCTCACTTGGCCTAGCAGCCGGTAGGGTGCTAAGTAAAGTCTCTGCCACAGACTTGAGCATAGAATACTTGAGAAAGTCTCTGCCACAGACTTGAGGTTAACTGAGGGACATAGACAAATTTAAAGAGCTATCATACGGTACCAGTATTTCTCAGCCGGTCCGGCGATACCGTATGAGTGTAGAGCTATGAAGTGTCCTTCAACTGAGCCTCCAGGCTCCTTCAGAGAAGCCAGCCTTGCGCATGGCCTTCTCCTGAAGAATCCTCCCCTGGGGTTTCTCCAGTTGCTGAGCCTCTCCCTTAGATGAGATGGCACCAGACCACCTTTGAATCAATAGGCCCCCAGATCCATTCAGGCCTGTCTCTGCGGTTGCGTCGTACGGGGAATTGTAAATATCTCCTAAACCATGTAGGTTTAGGAGATATTTACAGCACCTAAAGGTAAGCCTTAATCTGTGTTGTAAGGGTTTACAACCACTTTAAATACTGCCACTGTGCCCATTAAACGCTGCCAGTGTGCCATCAATTGCTGCCACTGTGAATCCCCCTGCCCGCTTGCCATCTGCCTGGCACTTACCCTGTGGGGCAGCGGATGGCGGCCATGAGCGGAGTCCTCCATGAGTCTCCTGCCGTCCTCATCTCCCGTCCTCTCCTCCTGATAGGCGTCCAACAGCTGCACCTGTCCTAACAGACCTGCACATCGGATTGGTGGAAAGGCGGTTCAGTGTTAGGAAAGTGAGCCTATGGCTCTAATCAGGTGATTCAAAAACACCCCCCGCCGCTGTAATTCAGGTCCCCGGCACCTGAAAAGGGGCCGGACACCTAAATATAGGGGTGGCAGTGGTGGCCATAGATAGATTCATCCTAAGCATGAATCTATCCATTGGTCATAGAGGGGGTAGCTGGAGAAAGGGGGTCGCACATTTTGATAATGTTTTTTGAAAATGTCTAGGTATTTTTAAAAAGCCTTGCTGGAGGTAAATATTAGTTTTGCATGTGTGCGCTGTAATATTTTTGTTCTGTTGTATGGTCTTATGGCAGCACCATCTTTATGCATTTTTTAGGGTGTGCCCCCCAAATATCTTGTTTGTCTATTGTATGGATTCTGACCAAATCCTTTTGGGTGGAGCACCCCACTCCCTCAGTAAGTACCTCTCATTAGTGACCACCTGTGTCATGGTGGAGACCTCATGTTCTCCCATATAGAGGAGTATAGCTCCCATGGTTCAGAGAAACAGTGGATAGTGTAGGACCCACTAATCATGGGGTACTTTGTTGCAGTAAGTGGGCTTAAGCACCATATAGCAATATGGTGTGACGAAATCCCCATATTTTTTTGATAATGTTTTTGAAAATGTCTAGGTATTTTTAAAAAGCCTTGCTGGAGGTAAATGTTAGTTTTGCATGTGTGCTTGTAATATTTTTGTTCTGTGCGCCTTTTTGGACACACCGCCACTGATAAACACATGCACATTCACATACATACATATGCATACACACACATACCTGCATGCACACACACACATATAAACACACATACAGTAGATAGATAGTCTTATAAAAAAACGGCAGTCCTTTACCTTAGCTCTTCCTGCCGGGTACTGCACTGTAGGGGGAGACAAAGAGCACAGTTCTGTGCTTTCACTTTAGGTTAATGTGAGGAGCTCCCTGCAATGTTAGGAGCTCCCTGCTCAGTGCCAATTACAGTTCAGAATCGGCTGACAATCGGGAGCTCGTCTCAGCCACCCCTGCCGTTCCTCCTATCGAAGAGTACAGGGGGTCCTCAAGGGCCCCCTGCAGCAAAGGGCCCGGTTGCCATGGCGATCTCAGCAACCCCTATAATTCTGCCACTGTTTCCTGTGAATGTAGTTCACATCTTGTACATTTTGCGGCACTGCATTCTTTGAAAAGGATCAGAGACTTTTTTTTCCCCACAGCAGATTTCCTTTATTCGTTCAATACTGTAGACTTCAATGGAGTCGTGCCAAAAATGCAAGTGGCGCGTTTTTATGCTTTTTTTTTTTTTTTTTTCATTTTTTCTTTAACATACTGAGGATAGCTGGTTGCTAAGTAATGAGCCAGGGAAGCTGAATGTAAAAAAAGAATTGCTGGCAAAAAAAAAAAACTGAGAAAAACGGCGTGGGGTCCCCCCCACGCCAAAAGAAAAATTAAGATGCCACCCCCAAATCCATACCGGACCCTTATCCAAGCATGCAGCCTGATATGTCAGGAAATGGAGGGCGCCCCGTGTGAATGAGTAGGGGGTACCCCTACTCATTCACCAAAAAAAAGTGTTAATAAGAAAAAAAAACACAAACACAGTTTTTTTTTACAATTCCTTAATTAAAAATTTAATTAAAGTAATATTAAATCAATATCCAATATCCACCCATGTAAATCCATTGTCAATCATGCCGCAGCGCCAGACCCGACACTGCACGCTCCTCCATCTGAGAGTTCTTAAATAGGTTAGGAACAGGGCCATCTGTGATGTCAACTTGTGTCCCCTCCCCCTTGTGATGTCACCGCCTGATGCATGCTGGGTCGGTGATGTCACAAGGGGCAGAGACCTCTGCCCCAAAGCAGGGGACACACGCTTGTCCCCTCCCTTTCCTGACCTGTGGGACTGCTCAGATAAGGGTCTGGTATTTATTTGGGGGCCCCCATGGCCTGGAGCTCACCTCCAAAGACAATTTATTGTGGGGTCCCATGACATTTTTTTTCCCGATTGTTTTTTTTTTCCTGGTAATTCTTTTTTTTTTTACATACAGCTGTCAGCAGGGACTCATGAGCTGTTAAGGATGCAGCGGCCGGCTTCCCGGTCTGCTCCTTAGCAACTAGCTATATACAGTGTGTTTAAATAAAAAAATGCAAAATGCATAAAAACTGCATGCAAAAACGCATCAAAAACATGGGATTAAAAACACAAAACAAGCCTAAAATCTCATCAAATGCATAGATGTGAACCTAGACCAGAGGTATGCAACCTTTTGAGCACACTTTGCTGAAAATGTTTTTAAAGAAATTGAGCGTGCCGATTTTATAACAAAAAAATGTCATCTTCACAGTCTCAATCACGAAAAGGATTTTTTATAAAGTAAATGCAAGTGTAAACAACTTGAGTAATAGTGACTAATTAACATCCTGCACTCTCATGCCTTTTGGCAAATACACACGATCCGAAAATCAGACAAAAAATACAGCTTTCAACATGATCGTACGATAAACGGATCGTTAGTACAGAGCTTTCGAGAGCCAATCACGACAATTCATCCGCTACTATTGGATCAGACAAGCATGAAAATTTTCCTTGTACGATACCAGATCGTACGATTTTCATTTAGTCAGTAGATTTATGGTCCGAAAATACAATACAAATACACTACACCCTTTAGGTACTCTGAAGGGCATGACAGGTACTCAGATGGACTGTGACAGATAGTCAGTCAGATGGGCTGTTCAGGTGCTCAGGTACTCGGGTACTCAGATGAACTGGGACAGGTACTTAGGTACTGGGGTACTCAGATGGACTGTAACAGGTACTCAGATGGGCTGTGACAGGTACTCAGGTACTTAGATGAACAGTGACAGATACTCAAAGGGGCTGTGACAGGTACTCAGATGGGCTGTGACAGGTGCTCAGGTACTCGGGAACTTAGATGAACTGTGACAGGTACTCAGGTACTCCGGTGCTCAGAAGTACTGTGACAGGTACTCAGATGAACTGTGACAGGTACTAAGGTACTTGGGTACTCATATGGACTGTGACAGGTACTTTGATGGGTGGTGATATGTACTTTGATATGTGGTGACAGGTACTTTGATGGGTGGTGACAGGTCTTCTTTATTGGGGGGGCAATCAGTGTGATTGGTGTACACTGTAAGCGGTAACTAGATGTTCCCGCAATCTCCTTCTCACACATGATCAGTCTATGAGCAGGAGAACCCGGTAACATCTCATTACCGTGGTTTGTTGACATTCTGTGATCGGCTGTGAGTGGACACAGCCGGTCATGTGGTAAAGAGCCAATTTCATTGGCTCTGTACTGCGTTCAGGGTGGGCTGTGTCAAGGTGATAAGCCTTGCCCCCCCAATCGCCACTCTGCACGCTCCCTAGGAGCACGCACGAGCGCCATGCACAGCCGGTCACGTGGTAAAAATAAATTTTTTATTGGCTCTTTACACAGATCTGGAATGGGCTGTGTCGGAGGGACACTCCTCATCCCAGATTGCCGCGATTCAGGCCCCCGGGACCTGCAGGAGTGGGGAGAAGCAGAGGACTTCATATGATGCCCGCCCAGGATGGGAGATCCCATCTGCAGATGTCATTTGACTATGGCCCGGTATTGAAGTGGTTAATGAAATCCATGTTGGTCAACATGTGATCCTCCATCAATCAAAAACTGCACTCAACAGTAGTGACCCCTAGATTATAGGGGGATCAAATGAGCCTGAAGTATAGATCCAACACTGGAAAACTCATCATTTCCCCAATAACTCATGGTGACCATGAGGATACAAAAAATAAAAAATGCCTCATATAGCGTAATGTTGTTTTTTTTTAAAGTGTTTGCTACACCAACATTTCATATTCCTGATGTTTTCCTGTTGTACCATGTACTTCTGTTAAAAGGTATCCTGTTCTCTTTGTATTTCTTCTTTTGAGTGAAATGCCTGGTGATCCTGCCAGTCCCCCTGCTTTCCTATCTCAAATTGATCACACTAGGCATGCAAGCAAATTCATCTCCAGCAGGGATCACCTGCTGGTGGCACTGTGGTTTCCTGGGAGGAAGGTTGTAATTCCAGTGCCCAAAAACGGGTGTTTACCAGCCTTCACCTGATACTGGCTGCTGGGAGGGTATTTAGGCCCTACCCTACTAAGTGCCTCAAGTGTTTTGCTTGCTGCCAGATACTGCTAGCCATGATCCTGTTCCTAATCCTGTGCTATACCCTATATCCTGCGGCCTTGTACCCACTCTCCTTTGTTTCTGACAGCAGTTTTGGTCCCCCCCTTCTCATCTGCTTCCTGCACCTCCAGTTTTCCCTGCTTTTTAATGTTCCCCATTTGGTACATAATGTAAATAGTTACCTTTTAGTTAGGCTTCTGGTTGTTAGTTATAGGTCAGGTTTTCTGTCACTGGGTTTTTTGGTTCACGTATATTTTTATGTTTGCTGCGTGCTGGTGTTTGGAAGGATTTAGCTTCACAGTAAGCAGACAGTCTGGTTCCAGTTTCCTGGGTGTATCCATGCACAGATGGCCTTTTCTGCGGATGATTCCTGGCAGCGTGACCAGTTTTCTGGCTGTGCTGGGTGCACAGCCTTTCTGTCCTCCAATGGCCAAGACTTGTACTGACACACCCCCCGCACAGCTGCTTACTGGGATGATCAATGTATTGCTATTTCTCTGCCTCCTGCTGACAAACCCTTCTAGTCCCCATCAATACCTCTTAGGCCCCTTTCACAAGGGACGGATCAGTAATGATCCGCCCAGTGATGATCCGCTCGCTCAGCAGGGATCGCTCCATTGTCCCCGCTGAGCTGGCGGCAGGCAGGGCGGTCTCGGCACACTGTGCAGGGACCGCCCTGTCAGCTCTACTCTCTCCTCTATGGGGGTCTGTCCGTGTTCATCGGATTTTCCTCCGTCTGCAGAATCGGACAATTGCGGAGGCGGACAATAGCGGGTGTCTGCGGATGTTCATCCGCAGACACCCACTATCCCATAGGGATGCATGTATGTCCGTATTTCATCCGCAAACGGATGGATGAAATACGGACATACTGTCCGCATGTGTGAAAGGGGCCTTATGCAGCTGAGAACAGAGATTATGTGAACACTTCTAAAAAAAAAAGAAAAAAAAGGTAGTTATAATGTTTATATATAGACATGGTTTGCCTTGCATTTCTATTTTAAACTGAATGGGTAGTTTTATAAGGTTAGGGTTTACATATACTTTAACCACTTGCTGCCCGCCCACCATCAAATGACGGCTGGGCGGTGCGGCTCTCATTCTGAGTGGACGTCATATGACGGCTTCCCAGAAAGACCGTTCTCGCGGCCCCACGGGGTTGCACAGTGCGGCGATCATGGCCGAGCCGTGTTGCTAGGACACGGCGCAACCCCGATCTCTGTAAAGGGCTGCGACCGTGGCTCATTAGCCATGTGATCATCAGTGCCCTGATTACAATTAAGTACCAGCAATGAGTGCCCACCACTGCCAGCAATGAGTGCTCACCAGTGCCCACAAGTGCCAGCAATCAGTGGCGATTAGTGATGCCAGTCAGTGCTGGCCATCACTGCTGCCCATCAATGCCCATCACTGCTGCCCATCAATGTCCATCAGTGCCGCCTATCTGTTATTTCATGAGATAATTTATGAGGGCGTGTTTAGGGGCAGGATTAGGGGCGAGCGGGCTGGGTGGGGCAACTAGTGGTAAGTAAACCTTGAGGCCTGGCTAGTAGCTCAACTGCATTAATCCATTCTCTGATAGGAGTTATAACTTGCATCCATCTCTTTGCAATTTGCTTTCGAGCCTGAAAAAGTGTTTTTGAAAAAAGATCTTTACATGTCCTGACCATTCGTCAACACCCCCAACAAGCATACTTCAGGGGTACAAGGCACCGGTCTTTTAATAATTTCAGATAATTTTTCTATTACTTGACTCCAATATCCCATTACCTCCCTACATGACCAAATCAAATGGCAGAAATCTGCCTCATCCTGATGACATTGCAAACATTCTGATATAGGCCTTCTACCCATTTTATATAGTTTCATAGGGTTAAGATATAACTGGTGCATTATATACAATTGTGTCATCTTGTTGTTATCCATTGGGATACCAACAAATGCAATTTCTTGTCTGTCATTTCTGGGATCATAAAATGCCATTTGTCTCTTACTTTCAATGGTTCTCTGCCTATTTTAGCTTGTAATAGAAATGTACTATTCCGCTGCTTGATCGTTCTTACAGGAGGCGACAGAGGACGCCCCCCCCCCTCCCGCCGCCCTCCAGTGCTTCTACCCACTCTCCAATACGATCAAAGCCAGGATCGTTTTTTTATTTTTTTATTTCAGGCTTCCCAGCCTAGAGGTGAGATGCGGGGTCATATTGACCCCATATCTCACTGTAAAGAGGACCTGTCATGCCATATTCCTATTACAAGAGATGTTTACATTCCTTGTAATAGGAATAAAAGTGATCAAAAACATAATTTTTGGGGAAAAAAAGTGTCAAAATAAATAAAGTAAAATGAACAATAAAAAAATAAAAAAATGTAAAGTGCCCCTGTCCCCATGTGCTCGCATGCAGAAGCGAACGCATACGTAAGTCCCACCCACATATGAAAACGGTGTTAAAACCACACATGTGAGGTATCGCTGCAAACATTAGAGTGAGAGCAATAATTTTGGCTCTAGACCTTCTCTGTAACTCAAAACATGTAACCAGTAAAAAAATGTAAAGCCTATGGGGATTTTTAAGTAGCGACGTTTGGCTCCATTCCACGAGCGTGTGCAATTTTGAAGGGTGACATGTTAGGTATCTATTTACTTGGTGTAACTTCATCTTTCACATTATGCAAAAACATTGGGCTAACTTTACTGTTTTGTTTTTTTTAAAGCACAAAACAGTTTTTTTTTCCAAAAAAAAAAGCATTCGAAAAAAATATATAATGTTTTGGGGTTCTATATAATTTTCTAGCAAATAAATGATGATTTTAACATGTAGGAGAGAAATGTCAGAATTGGCCTGGGTTCTCAAGACGCCTGATGTTGCTCCCTGCATGTTGGGCCTCTGTATGTGGCCACGCTGTGTAAAAGTCTCACACATGTGGTATCGCCATACTCAGGAGTAATAGCAGAATGTGTTTTGGGGTGTAATTTGTAGTATGCATATGCTGTGTGTGAGAAATAACCTGATAATATGACAATTTTGTGAAAAAAAAGGGGAAAAAAATCTTGATTTTGCAAAGAATTGTGGGGAAAAAATGACAACTTCAAAAAACTCATCATGCCTCTTACTAAATACCTTGGAATGTCTTCTTTCCAAAAAGGGGTAATTTGGGGGAATTTGTACTTTTCTGGCATGTTAGGGTCTCAAGAAATGAGATAGGCCTTCAGTACTTAAGGTATGATCAATTTTCAGATATTGGTAGTTGGCACCATAGCTTGTGGACTCTATAACTTTCACAAAGGCCAAATAATATGCACCAATTTGTACTTATTTTTACCAAAGATATGTAGTAGTATAAATTTTGGCCAAAATCTATGAAGAAAACATACTAATCTGCTAAATTTTATAACAGAAAAAAAGAAAAATTCTTTTTTTTTTTTTACAGAATTTTCTGTCTTTTTTCTTTTATAGCACAAAAAATAAAAACCCAGCGGTGATTAAATACCAGCAAAAGAAAGCTCTATTTGTGTGAAAAAAGGACAAAAATTTCATATGGGTACAGTGTTGTATGACTGAGTAATTGTCATTCAAAATGTGAGAGCACCGAAAGCTGAAAATTGGTCTGGTTATTAAGGGGGTTGCCCAGTGGTCAAGTGGTTAAGATTCTGCTTGCCTAATTGTACCTGCAAGGCATGTCTTTGTTTTTAAATATTTATAAAAATGTTTATGTGTTATATCATGTTCATTCAGGTATTCAAATGATTGCATAGTTCTGTGTTCATACAACTGCTCTAGTACGATCACACGTTTCATGTTTCAATTTGGATTTCCTCTCAGCTGTTCAAATGGGAATTTCCTGGGGAATATCCCGGACCCTAAACCCTACTATTCTCTTAGCTTCTTTCCACACCAATCGTGCCATTGTAAACATGGGGATCTTAATTTTAGGTAACCTCGCTGATTGTGCCTCCAATCCTACCACTAAATCTTCTACCTGAAATATTTCCACAAGGTATTTTTCCACTCCTCCTGCTCTTTCCTGTCTTATTCATGTCTGTAGCTGTTTTAACTGCCCTGGCAGGTAATATAAATATATATCTGGAAGTGCCATCCCTGCTTCATTTTTTGGTGCTTGTAAAATTGTTATTTTAAGGTTGGATCTACCATTAGCCCATATAAATTTTATAAATTGTGAGTAACTTTAAATATGGATTTTGGTATATCTATTGAAGAATATGAGAATACATATAAACATATGGGTAACACTACTGTCTTAATTTAATTTATTCTTCCTGACATTGAAAGTGGTAGTTTTGACCATATTCTCAACTTGAGTTTCATTTGATCCAATAGAAGATTTACATTCATTGACAGAGCTTCCTCAGGATCCAATGTAATCTGAATACCCAAATATTTAAATTAATCCACTATCTTCAACAAGGGAAATTGCTCCACACTTCTCTGTATATCATGTCTAAATGGCATTAAAACAGATTTCTGCCAATTGATGTATAATTTTGAATATTTTCCAAACGTATTATTTTCATTGCTTCCATTAAGGAGATGTGTAAGTCCCCATATACAGTATTATATCATCCGCATAAAGACCAATGACCTCCTTTCTATTTACCATTACTATTGCTTTATATTCCTAAACCTCAAAGCAAGTGTCGCTATTGCTATAGCAAAAAGATGGGGAGATAGAGGACATGCCTGTCTTGTTCCTCTCTAATTGACTATAAATTATGGCTATCCATTTTCTAAATCTTTCTCCGAAACCAAACTGTTCCAATGATTTCTGTAAATGGAACCATTCAATAGAGTCAAATGCCCTGGCTGTATCCAATGATGCCAGGGCAATCAACTCTGGCATGTATTCCTTCATTTGTGCCATCAGTTGTGTTCTTGTGGCTAAATATACCCCCAGCTTAGCAAATCTTTTTATGGCCAAGTGGCAGGAGGATGTCATCTATGCCCAACACAGACCACAGGTGGTCCTGTGGGCTCGCTACATAGATGACATCCTCCTCCTTTGGGATGGACATGAGTCGGATCTGTCTTCCTTTATGGAAGAACTTAATCACAATAATAGAGGAATACATCTTACATATGAGGTTAGTTCTGAAAAATTTTCTCGACCTTACTATCTCTGTCAGTGGAGGGCATTTTGTTACGTCAACTTTTTTCAAAGCCACTGACAGGAATTCTTTTATCCCGACTTCTAGCTGTCATCACCCGGCTTGGTTGAAGTCGGTACCTAAGAGTCAGTTCTTGAGGCTTAGGCGCAATTGCACGGAACATGAAGTTTTTTTGGAGCAGGCTCAGGTTTTGACCCAAAGATTTATCGATAAGGGATACACTCCTGAATCCTTAGCCCTTACAGTTGACCAGGTAGGCCGCATGGATAGAACAGATCTACTGAAGGAGCAAGGGGATGGTCGTAGAAATGATTCATTTCGCCATCCATTTGTCACCAATTATTCTTGCCAATATTCCAGGGTTAAACACATATTTAATAAACACTGGCATATATTAAAAAATTATCCTATACTCAAAACCATCTTGCCTGAAAGGCCACAAGTGGTTTACAGAGGAGTGCCAACATTGAGGGACAGAGTGGCTCCTAACACCCTAGATCCTCCTGTAAATAGGCCTTCCTTTTTTTCAGACCTTAAGGGCTATAATTAATGTAGGAAATGTCCTGCTTGCAGCCTTAATAGATGTAGGACTAGGAGGAGTACGACCTTCAGGTCGACTAGTACCACCAAGGTCTATAGTATTAAGCCCTTCATTACCTGTTCCATGGAAGCGGTGGTGTATTTACTTGTGTGTCCTTGTGGCCTCCAGTATGTGGGCCGGACTAAACGTCCCCTACATGTGCGGCTTAACGAACACATAGGGAACATACGTAGGGGTTTCACCAAACACTCAGTATCCAAGCACTATCTTGTGGCACATAATAGAGACCCCTCCAATACGATTTTTTGGGGGATTGATAAATTCAAGCCTAATTGGAGGGGTACTCATCTTGTTAGAAGTATTTCGAAACTAGAGATGACTTGGATACACACATTGATGTTATACCCCCTTTGGCCTAAACGTAGAGGTGGATGTGAATGCTTTTATCGATAATGCATGATCTCTATGTACCTTATTTTTTACAGCTTGTGAACTTGATCTGGGTTCCATGGGCCAGTTTTTTGGATCCGGTATTTTTAATAAATGGGGGCGGTGTCCCCCATGGTTTTTGATGTTAGGACTTTCTATTAGACTCCCTTTTTAATTTTAATTTTTTATAAAGGAATTTTTGGTTTGTGCGTCTGGAAGAGGCCTTTTTGGCTTCTTTCCGAGTCACTTAACCTTGAGGTAATTTTCCTTCCATGTATTCTTATGTATTTGTTTTGATATCTATTTTCCTTTTTTTTGTATTAGGGGTTAATAAGGTAAATTCAGTTTTGGTTGCTGTTTTGAAATCTTAACAGCTTCTTTTATTATTTTTTTTATTTTATTTTAGTTTACTTTAGATTTTTCATCTAACAATTAATATTTATATGAATAGAATACATTTTTGTATGAATACATTTTTTTTTTAATGAATTATATTATACATTTTTTTTAAATTCTTTATAGTTTTTCGTAGTTATGCTTCTAACTAGATTCTAGAGTAGGCTGATTAGCCATATCGCACTATTGCCATAATGTCTAGTTGGTTCTTTGATATTGTGGCTTTCTTTCCCGATTTAGTTTTTGGATTAGTCTGTTTTCCTGTTTCCGTTTTCCCATAACTAATATGGTGGATTTGCGCGCCTATGGAACTCAGATCGAGGCGTGGTTATATTGTTTGTTATTTAAGCGGTGCGTCAGGGCGCCGTCCCGTATCCCGTGACCACGTCCGTCTAGTGACGAAACGCGTAGGGAGGAACGGCGTGCTGACGTCACCGCGTTCTACATAGACCCGGAAGTGCGGGCGGTAGCCGAGAGCCGGCCGGCTCATTTTTGTATATCACTGATTTATACGCTGATTATGTGAGTTTATTTGTTTTTTACCTATTAGCTCATTAAAGGGGTTTTACACTATGCATGTGTTCCCTTGCTTTTTATATACTTTGGGACATTAACGTTCTAACTGGTTGGAGTGTCTGGAGAGAGAGGCTCGGTGCTGTTCCCAGGACTGTCTAGCTAGACCATCTTCAAATACGTTTTTGATCTCACTTAATACTGAGATCTTACGTTCTGGTAAGCGGCTCTTATTATCCATTGGTGGAGGTGCTTCAGCGGAATCCCTGTTACACGATTTTTTTGGTGTCACTTTCCATTGCACATTGGATCAATTGATATATACTTTTTATGGTACTTGTGTGGACTATTCTATGTATTTTTGCTTTATATACACTGCATGGAATTTTATTTATGTGATTTTCATTCTATTTATTTGTATCTATATATTAGATGAGATTTTTGATCTGTGACAGAGCGAGGCTCTGTCCCTGTGAAATTGGAGGAAAGAGGGATCTCCAACCCTGTGTCCAGGTCTTGGTGATAACGAGCAGGGTGTGTGCCCAGCTGCACACAGCCATATAATGAAGGGGCTGTTGGGAGTAGAGTGTGAGGGATGGTGGAGTGGAGTAGCTTGAAGCTGTGTGCATGTCCAAAGAGCCCAAAGCTGTGTGCGTTGAAGGGTTGAAGCTGTGTGCGTCCAAAGAGCCCAAAGCTGTGTGCATTGAAGGGTTGAAGCTGTGTGCGTCCAAGGAGTCCAAAGCTGTGTGTTAAAGGGCTTGAAGCTGTGTGCATCCAAGGAGCCTAAGACCGTGTGCATCCAAGCAGTTTGGTGGACGGGGCAAGTACCTATAGCAGCACTACTGCTGAAGAGTAGCCAGGTGGGCTAGCATTTTCATTTGGAAAGTGTATTTAATTTAAGATTGGACCCCTGCGTGGGATTTCTGGATGGACTAATATTTTGTTTTCTTATAATAAACGTGGGCTACCAGGCCCTTAACCATAAATGCCTGCCTGATGTGAACTAAAAAATGCATCTACCAATTGAGCTAAACACCCCAATGTTACAAGTGGTGTTCGAATGCGGGCATTAGACGGTGGAATCCGGGTCCTTGCTCTACAGTAAGTTCAAATCGGGAACTATTGGCTGTGTGTGGAAGTGCAGCCAGGCAAAAGGCATTGCGTGTTGCAGGTGGTGTACCTGTGAATGAAAAGTCAAATTTTTTTTTTGCTATGAAATGTGTTTGTGTGCATGAGACAGCACAATCAGTGTGTGCAATGTGCAGGTGAGGAAAGCTTGCATGAAGAGAAAAGCAACTTGCTTTAAAAGAGACACTTTCATTTTCCTGGACTGTTTAAAGTTGTTCTGGAGTCTCTAAGTATGGGGCGGTCAAAGCTCCTAAAAGAGGCCAGGTTTGCTGAAATGAGAGACAGAGCTCTGTGGTTGGAGGGGTTGTTACCGCCCGAACGAGCCCCATACATACCTGATCAGAGTGTATCAAGGAGAAAAAGGGCTGGGGTTGTCCCTAGCAACACTGGTGCAATGAGTGCACAGGTGACTGCTGTTATGGAGAGTCCACCAGCATTTGAATCTGCAGTGGATTGGTGCAAGCGGCATTTAGCAGCACTGAACCAAGCTACAGAGGAAAGGAAGCCAACCCTCAGTGCAAGGGGAAAGCCGCTGGATGTCCATAACTGGAAGAGGGCTGTTGTTGCCCCTGGCAAAGCTGATGCAGTTAAAACAGCTATTGCGAAAGATGTGAATGTGTCACAGCATGAGACGGGATCCAGCAGAGAGAAGCCCATGCTATATGCCAGGAGCGAGGCTGATCAAAGGCTGAGGATGAGAGTGGTTGCCCATAGCAACGCAGAGGAAGCCAGTCGGGCTGTCTCTGTACCATGGGCTATGTCTAATAAGGATTGTGGAAAGTGGCTTAAGGAGGAGCCAATTTATCATGTTGGAGAGAGCCAGCAAAGTTCTGCTGGGAGAGTGCGGTCTCCCATGGCAACCGGAGTGAAATTTATGCCTGAAAGGAGCTGCAGTAGAGGTTTGGTTCAGCGTCCCCACAAAGAGGCCTGTGCATTCCGGCCAGCTGGGAATCACCAGGAGAGAATCGCTTTGGAAAAAAATCGTCCAGTACCATGCCTGGAATGTGGCCAGCTGGGGCATGGCATGTTTTCTTGCCCTAGGTTGTGGAATACGGCTGGAGATAATGTTGCTGAGAAAAAAAGTTTTGTCTGTAGGCCCAGATTCCGGTGAAAATATGTTTGCAGTCACCCCTAGCAACAAGAAGTTTCCTGCTGTGCCTGCAGGGGGTGCTAAACGGTGGGAGATGCCTGCTGTAGTTTCATCCCATGGCCACCAGGAGGAGTTGGCCAGTAAAAGTGAGGCAGAGGACTGGTGCATAAGACGATGTACTCAAATGAAGATGGTGACACAAACTACTGCGGTGGGTAAGACTGTCTTTAATGAAATGATGGCTGGAACTGCTGATTTCATGTATAAAAGGACTGGTTACGAGACTGTCCATGACGATGTGAGAGTGACCCCAGTTAGTGAGGCCACTGAATGTGCACTTGAGAATGACTTTTCCCTATATAGTGGGAATGCAAGGGTTAAAATCCAAATAGAACCTGTGTTGATGACTAAAAGTGTTGTGTCTAATGACTATCAGGCTCAAGTTGGCCGTGGGCTAGGACAGCCTGCAGAAGCTAAAAATGCTATAAGTGTTACTGTTAATAAAAAGTTTGCTGCTGTTGGGAAAACTCTTGCTCTGAAAGAACCTGGGGTTATCAAAAATGGGCCGTTGCCTGTAGCAACTGGTGGTAAGACAGCACAGTTGTCCACAGGAATCTCCAGGGAACTTCATGTATTGGAGTCAGAGGTTGCCCTGGACAACTGCGATGTCACTCTGGTGGGACAGAATGGAACTGTACTGTGTAATGGTAATGTGTTAGTGCAAGCTGCTAGTACTAAAAATGTGCAGGTAAATGGTGGATTAACACAACCTGTGAAAAATGCAAAAGTGTGTGAGGCTTATGAAATGCAAGCAGAGAAAGGTGGTGAATATGGTGTATTGCAACCTGTGCTACCACAGTCTGACATAATTTACAATGACTGGTGTAATGAGTCTGCAACTAAGCCAGTCTGTTCTTATGTGTCTCCTTGGGCAGAAGGATCGGTGCTGAGGAGTACCGCAGAAGGGAGCTCACATACAATAGATTGGAATAGTTGGGGTGAAAATCTTATCTCCCTGATAGATAGGGCTTTTATGCACAAAAATAAGGTGGACGCGGTTTCTGCTGGGCCAGCAGGAGGGGCTGCAGAACAGCCTGTACCTGAGGGCGCGGTGGCTGCTGCAGGGGTTAACCCTGGTGAGCAGGATGAACCAAATAAGGGCACAGCAGAGACATTGTCCGTGACCCACAAAACTGAGGTTGGCATGGAGTGTCAACGTGACGTCACTGGTAATGTTCTGGAGCAGTTCACTGATGCTGAGCCTGAGAAGTTGGGTATGAGTCCAGCAATTGGCAGCGCTCTGGTGGAGAACCAGGCTGTGTTTACCTCCAGCTGCGAGAAGGTTCCGTTAACCGTCGCAACTTTTCAAGTCTCAGCAAGTGAGTCTCTCTGTATCCCCAGTGTCATGAAAATCCCCAGGAAGGACTTGGGTCTGGAGTCAAGGGCCTGGTTTATAACCGAAGCATTAAAAGAGATGCTTGAACTTTGGGATGTACAGCCAATCTATACTAGTGTGTCTCCTCCACAGTCTGATGGTCTGGTATTGCGGAGTACCACTAGGTGGAACACTGTATGGCAGGCTGTACAGAGCAAAGCAAAACGGGACAGGAATGGTTTATTCCTAAATTTGCTACTTTTGTTAAAAGTTGCTGCTACGTATGCTGCTGGACTACGTGCAGAAGAAATATTTGAGACAGACTTTGGAGAAGTTGAAAATAAGCCTAAAATGTCTGTGGTTACACCTCCTAACAGCCAGATGGGAAGCATTTCTGCTGCTATGGTCCAGTGTGGTGCTGGTCAGTTGGTGAAGGGCGTGTATACTGCACCAGTAGAAAAACCACATGAGGTGGAAGGGCCATCTGTGGACCTGAAAGCGGCAGAGATCCTGACCAGGGCTCAAACAAAGGTGGTTAAAGAGACTGGGCTCCCCAGTCCAGTGCTTGGTTTAGGTGACAAACCTAATAAGGTCCCCGGGACAGGGAAATGGGCAAGGAGCGTGGCAAAAATTGTATGTGGATCAGACGAGAGCTTGCCTGTTCCGGTGGATAAAAATACAGATGGCATCAGAACGGGTCAAGTGGTAGGACAGCTGCCTGCAGAGTGGGTGAACCCAGGGGAGGTGGCGTCCTGTGAGGTTCCTGTGGGTGATGGCGGCCCTCTGGTATGTGTGCCCTCTACAGACTCTGCCCTAGCAAATTTTGAAAAAAAAGGCATTGGTGACATGTGCAACATTGAGAGGTCTAATGTTGGTTTGAATATGTCTGTCAATGATGAACCAAATAATGTGTTAATGGTACATGATAATGTGGTGCCCAAAGGTACAGGTACAGTGGTGTGAAAAAGTGTTTGCCCCCTTCCTCATTTCCTGTTCTTTTGCATGTTTGTCACACTTAAGTGTTTCGGAACATCAAACCAATTTAAACAATAGTCAAGGACAACACAAGTAAACACAAAATTCAATTTGTAAATGAAGGTGTTTATTATTAAAGGTGAAAAAAAATCCAAACCATCATGGCCCTGTGTGAAAAAGTGATTGCCCCCCTTGTTAAAACATACTATAACTGTGGTTGTCCACACCTGAGTTCAATTTCTCTAGCCACACCCAGGCCTGATTATTGCCACACCTGTTCACAATCAAGGCATCACTTAAATAGGAGCTGCTTGACACAGTAAGGTCCACCAGAAGATCCTTAAAAGCTACACATCATGCCGAGACCCAAAGAAATTCAGGAACAATTGAGAAAGAAAGTAATTGAGATCTATCAGTCTGGAAAGGGTTATAAAGCCATTTCCAAAGCTTTGGGAATCCAGCGAACCACAGTGAGAGCCATTATCCACAAATGGCGAAGACATGGAACAGTGGTGAATCTTCCCAGGAGTGGCCAGCCGCCCAAAATTACCCCAAGAGCGCAGCGACGACTCATCCAAGAGGTCACAAAAGACCCCACAACAACGTCCAAGGAACTGCAGGCCTCACTTGCCTCAGTTAAGGTCAGCGTTCATGCCTCCACCATCAGGAAAAGACTGCGCAAAAATGGTCTGCATGGCAGAGTTCCAAGGAGAAAACCACTGCTGAGCAAAAAGAACATCAAAGCTCGTCTCAATTTCTCCACAACACATCTTGATGATCCCCAAGACTTTTGGGACAACATTCTGTGGACCGATGAGACAAAAGTGGAACTCTTTGGAAGGTGTGTGTCCAAGTATATCTGGCGTAGAAGGAACACTGCATTTCATAAAAAGAACATTATACCAACAGTAAAATATGGTGGTGGTAGTGTGATGGTCTGGGGCTGTTTTGCTGCTTCAGGACCTGGAAGACTTGCCGTGATAAAAGGAACTATGAATTCTGCTGTCTACCAAGAGATCCTGAAGGAGAATGTCCGACCATCTGTTCGTGTACTCAAGCTGAAACGAACTTGGGTTCTTCAGCAGGACAATGATCCTAAACACACCAGCAAGTCCACCACCGAATGGCTGAAGAAAAACAAAATGAAGACTTTGGAGTGGCCTAGCCAAAGTCCTGACCTGAATCCTATTGAGCTGTTGTGGTATGACCTTAAAAAGGCCGTTCATGCTCGAAAACCCTCTAATGTAACTGAATTAGGACAATCCTGCAAAGATGAGTGGGCCAAAATTCCTCCAGGATGCTGTAAAAGCCTCATTGCACGTTATCGCAAACGCTTGGTTGCAGTTGTTGCTGCTAAGGGTGGCCCAACCAGATATTAGGTTTAGGGGGCAATCACTTTTTCACACAGGGCCATGATGGTTTGGATTTTTTTTGCACCTTTAATAATAAACACCTTCATTTACAAATTGCATTTTGTGTTTACTTGTGTTGTCCTTGACTATTGTTTAAATTGGTTTGATGTTCCGAAACACTTAAGTGTGACAAACATGCAAAGGAACAGGAAATGAGGAAGGGGGCAAACACTTTTTCACACCACTGTAAACCTGGTAATCAATTAGTGACTGCTGAGTCAGGTACCAGAAATAAGAGGTGGGTTTCCGTTCTAAACACTATAGAAATAGGCCCCCTACAGTCTCAGAACAATACTGCTGAGAAAGTTTTGGGGAAACCTGGGAACCTGAAGCGTGGAGGCAGAAGGGTTGGTAGAAAGACCAACGGGAACCCATTAAGATTTCAGGAGAGGAAGTGCTTATGGAAATGCACTCGGAAGAAAAGTTGGGAAGGTTACATCAAAGCTCATAGCAGAGTGACAGTAAGGCTTAGAGGGAGACACCAAAGGAGGCATTGGGTAGAGTTCCCCGTTAGGAGAAGCGAGGTTGGACAGGAGTGTACTTCTGTAAATGGTATCTGGCACAGAGGTGCCAAAAGTAACTTGGGTGTTCCGCCCTCTGGGTCGAAACAAAGGGGGGGAATGTTCCTGGAAGCACACCCGGAAAAAGGTTGGGCCTACGTGGCTGACAGCCAGCACAGAGGTGTCCCAACCATCATGATGGGTGCTGGTGTTCCTCCCTCCGGATCGAAACAAAGGGGGGATATGTGACAGAGCGAGGCTCTGTCCCTGTGAAATTGGAGGAAAGAGGGATCTCCAACCCTGTGTCCAGGTCTTGGTGATAACGAGCAGGGTGTGTGCCCAGCTGCACACAGCCATATAACGAAGGGGCTGTTGGGAGTAGAGTGTGAGGGATGGTGGAGTGGAGTAGCTTGAAGCTGTGTGCATGTCCAAAGAGCCCAAAGCTGTGTGCATTGAAGGGTTGAAGCTGTGTGCGTCCAAAGAGCCCAAAGCTGTGTGCATTGAAGGGTTGAAGCTGTATGCGTCCAAGGAGTCCAAAGCTGTGTGTTAAAGGGCTTGAAGCTGTGTGCCTCCAAGGAGCCTAAGACTGTGTGCATCCAAGCAGTTTGGTGGACGGGGCAAGTACCTATAGCAGCACTACTGCTGAAGAGTAGCCAGGTGGGCTAGCATTTTCATTTGGAAAGTGTATTTAATTTAAGATTGGACCCCTGCGTGGGATTTCTGGATGGACTAATATTTTGTTTTCTTATAATAAACGTGGGCTACCAGGCCCTTAACCATAAACGCCTGCCTGATGTGAACTAAAAAATGCATCTACCAATTGAGCTAAACACCCCAATGTTACAGATCCTTATATATTTATTATCCATTTGTATTTATTCACTTATGAATTTATGTTAATATTGTGTTTGCACATCCAGTGGTGTTCCTTTTCACATATCAATTAGTTGTGATTGGTGTTTTTTATCATTATTTTTATATCTGCATGATTATCTATTTATATGAGGAATTGATTCTCCCATACACTTTGTTTTTTTAAATTAATTATTTAAATCATTTTCACTCTTTGAGTGAAAGTGCTGAATTCAACCTTTTTGGGGGTTTTTGTAGTCACAGAAAAACCTTTTTTATATACATTTAGCGCAGCTCCCCACTGTATACAATTTTGACTGTCGTAGGTATAACGATTTGAGCTGCTGCTTAGAGGGCAGGTTTTAGAATAGCGCAGTTTCTCCTTTTTTTCTATCAATATGAATAATTGATAAAATTATGTTGTTAAGCCTTCCTGCTAAGATCTTGGCCAGTTTTTTTATAATCACTGTTAAGCAATGAAATTGGCATATACGAGGCACATTCACTTGGATCTTTATCTGGCTTTGGTATAAGCACCATCAAAGCTTCATACATTGAATCTGGCAAAGATTCCTGCGTGAATGCTTCTGTATACATTCTAGTTAAAATTGGTGCTAGACTATCTATGTATTGATTATATACCTCCAACAGAATCTCATCGGGGCCAGCTGATGCTAATAATCTCACAGCATGCCACACTTCCTCTTCTGTAATCTCCTCATCCATCATACTAACCTGTTCTTCCATTAATTTAGGATATTCTATTTAATTCATATATTGCTCAATCTCCCTGTCTGAGCAAGTTATCCCTGTCCTATTCATAGAGACAAAATACTCATGGAAACATTTAATTATGTCATCCATCACATACACCAATCCCCCCTGCTTTATTTTTAACTTTAGATACTGCCAATGATGTGGATCGTTGTTTAATCATATGGGCTAATAATTTACTTCTTCGTAATTCTGCTAATTTCTGAAAAAAAAAATCTTCTTTTAGTATAGACTTCAGCTTTTATCTTATACAGCTGTATACATTACTCCTTGATGGATCCCCTATATATTCTATCTCTGCTTGCGCACATTTTTCAGCTAGTTCTTCCTCTCCTTGCCTATTAGTTTTCTTAATATATGCTATTGTAGATCTCAAAGCTCCCATAAGGTATGCCTTGAGTGCATCCCAACAATTACCATCCATTGTTCCTGGAAGCCCATGGAGATTTACCATTCTCAGCTGGTCCGTATTCGATCATTAATCCCTATTTGGGATAACCAATAGTGGTGCATCCTCCATCCTGGTCGTCTTCCCCTAAACCTACAGCCAGTTCAAATAGCAGTGGCCTTGACGGCGACGTCGACGAAGGAGAAAGCCGGGCCACCGCTAGCAAAAGAGCAGAAGGTAGCGGAGGAGCCCGGCAGAAGAACTGGAGAGTGGGAGAAGAGGCCAGAGAGTGGGAGAAGAACCGGAAAGCAGAGAGTGGGAGAAGAGACCCCCGAAGTCGGAAGAAGACCCCTGGAGCTGCCTAATAAACTACTTTAAAAACCTGTGTAGTGTGTTTTTGTTTATTGACAATTTTTTCCCCCAGGTGAATGGGTAGGGGTACAATGTACCCCATACTTATTCACATAGGGTTGGGGGTTGGGATCTGGGGGCCCTCGTATTAAAGGGGGTTCCCGGATTCCGATAAGCCCCTGCCCACAGACCACAACAACCAACGGCCAGGGTTGTCGGGAAGAGGCCCTTGTCCTCATCAACATGGGGACAAGGTACTTTGGGGTGGGGGGCCCGCAGGGCACCCACTTCCCCAAAGCACCCAACCCCCATGTTGAGGGCATGCGGCCTGATGCGGTTCAAGAGGGGGGCGCTAGCTCGTCCCCACCCCCTTTCCTGACCAGCCGGGCTGCGTGCTCGGATAAGGGTCTGGTATGGATTTTGGGGGGACCCCCACGCTGTTTTTTTGGCGTAGGGTTTCCCCTTAAAATCCATACCAGGTGACGGGGGCTCGCAAGGTGTCAATCTTGCCGATAAAAACAGCAAGTTTGACTTCCTTTTCTAGACGTGTCATAACTCATCGCGTTCAAAATGAACGGACTTTAGTTCGTGTGTGGGCAAGTCCGTTCATTTGGAAGTCCGCTTGAAACTCCATCGGAACTCCCCTGGGAAGTCCGGCGGACCTAGTCTGCCGGAAATTCCGGTCATGTGTGGGCAAGTCCGTTCGTCTGGCGAGAAGTCCGTTCGGACCCTAGTCTGCTGGAAAGTCCAGTCGTGTGAACGTGGTATTAGTGTCTGTGCTTCTCATTTTCCAAATAGTGCTTGTACTCAAAAAAAAAAAAAGAAGAAACATGGCACTGACCAGTAGTAATAAAAAACAAAAAAAAAACCCCACCCTGTGTTGATTAATATATTAGTCATATTTCTTCAATGCCTGTATTCTTTTATCTCTTCCTTCTTCCCCCCCCAAACCACCAATAACATCAATATATACTTCTATGATACTCAAAATATAATTTTACCTATAATTCATTATCAATCAGAAGAATCCAAAATTATTTTAGTCCTCCTAATCTCTCTTCTTCCTCCATCCCAAGTCCCCCCCCCCCCCCCCGCCCCATTTAGCATTCCCGGTCCCTTACTTATTCCTTTAGTGAGTTATCTCTTTATTAGCTTGTTCTTAGCCATTCCTGTGCTTGCTCTGGATTATTAAAGTTTATGACTGTTCATTTGTCCACCACTCTCAGCCTTGCCGGATAGGCCATGGAATATTCTATCTTCTTATCTCTCATCCTTCTCTTAACATCATGAAAGGTTGCCCACTTTTGCAATTCCAAGGAAAATTCCAGAAATATGGAAATTTTCATACTGGGTGGTGCCCTTCTGCCCTGCCTTTCTTAGAACCAAATCTCTGTCTTTACAATTCAGTAATCTTACCAATAGTGGCCTAGGAGGGGCCCCAGGTAGTGAGGCTCTTGCAGGAACCCTATGGGCTCTTTCCACTGAATATGCCAATGAAAATTCAGCTTCTGAAAAAGTGTCTTTTAACCATTTTTCAACAAATATACTCGGATTTTGATGCATTCGTTTTTCTAGATCGTCTGCTTTTTGTTGCCACATTACTACCTGCTTGTTCACTTTTGCAATTTGTTTTGTCTATTGGAGCCACAGTATCTTCTAAGGATGATATGCTATTTACCACTTCAGCCACTCTTTCCCGGATCTTTTTCATATTGTGTCTAAGCAGTCCAATACACTTTTATCTCTTACATTTTACCAGACAGCATAGCATTACTTGAGTGAGTTGCATCCATTATCTGTAAATTGAGTTGTTACAAAGTTATTTTGGACTATTTTTCTATTTTGTCCGACTGTGGGACACTTAGGGTGGCTGCCCCGTGAGTGTCCCCACTTGATTGGCCACCACTCCCTGTCTGTGGATCAAGTCTGGCATACTGATCGAGTGGAAAGATTTATCCATACATATCCATGCTTGATGGTCACTTGTTGGCTGAATGTTTCTAGTGAGTGAAATTTGAATATCTCACTTTGGGTGGAGCGCTGTTTCTATTGGAACACTACAATTTGTATACTTAATGGTGTTGGAAGTGGACTGTGTTTATACGTTTTTATTTATTCTTTCACAAAACTTTTACATTTAATATTTTTTTATATTTTAGTTTTGTCACGAGATATCATATTTCTCACATGGACTACATTGGGTATTTGCATTTTTCATTTTATTTTTTTATATATTTTCTATATATGGTATTAGATGTTCGACACTTAATTGGATATTCATAGTCTATGTAATTTGGGGATGTTATACATTGTTTTATTGGTATGTTATTGGATAGGTAGGGCCCTTTTTTTTACACCTTTACCTACAGCCTAACCCCAAATGTTTAACCAATGTACAGGTTCATTTGCTGATCAGACTGCAGCAACTGTCATATCTCTCCAAACCATGAAAAAGCCCCCCTAATAGCAACTGTATAATTTCCTAGTTAGATGACATCATCTGGACTCTTCATCCCCAGCCTAGCTGTCATTAACCTGCCCCTTTAAGGTTATTGGTAATCTATGTTGTCATTTAGAACAGTCATGCATCACATATAGAAGTTACCCAAGATGATTTTAATGCTAATGCAGACCGCCTAGGGACAACTAACAAGCATGACTGACACCTGTATCTCTGCCAGCTCCTCTCACCAATCACCATGGGTTGCAGAGGTAAAGAGGCCCAGTAATGACTTCCTTGGGTCTAAAATCTGTCATAATAAAAACAGCTCATTAGTAAAGCTTTTTTTGCTGTTTTAATGGAGGGTAACCGTGGAACCAGTGAGCTTATAACTTTTCTTGACTAGAGTTCATCTTTAAGTTCCCCCAGTCTACCCTGATATTTTTTATCCCTCAGACCTACTACAGTTGTTTTAAGAGGATCTTCAACAAATACTGTAGCTGCTGACTTTTTTATAAAAAGGACACATACCTTTTCAAGAATCCAATGCCGTCCTCACTCAGGCTTTTTTTTGCCGGTCTTGTCTTTGGGTCCTTAGCACCAGCATGTTAACTATGACAAGCTGCAAGGAGTCACAGCCAGCTTCCCACAGTTACATCTTGCAGTTGTGCTGCGCACGCTTTTTGAATGGTCTACAGCCTTCTGGGACCTGTAATGTGTCCAAGAAGGCTTCAGGCAAATGGGGGGGGGGGGGGGATTGCTTAGGTGATCCAAGTGGAAGTTCTCGCGGGTACCAGTCAAAACCAGGTACTTGCTCGCCCTCAAAAGTTTGAAGTGTCCAAAAGTGATAGAGGAGGGGGGAGCAGGCCTGGGTGAAGTTCAGTTTTAAATGGCAAGTTCTGGATTTAACTTACTGAAGGCAGCAAAACAAACATTATTGTTATTTTGGATTTAGTAAGGCATTTAAGCAAGCTAAATGAAAATGTATGTCACAAAGTGTTTTCATGCACAGCTTCTTCTTAATGTTATTTTAAAGTTTTCTCACACTATAGTTGGGTTTGTTAATATTTTCTACCTGGGATTCCAATGTCAGTGCCATCATATTGCTTTAGTCACATTAATCAATATCTCCACATGGACACACATACTAGAGTCATACTAATGTTTGGAAGTGATGAAAATTTTGGAATATAACAGGGAACCAAAGCACTAAGGGATATGCAAACCTACACCCAAAGTAAAAAAAAAAAAAATACTATATGCATTGAAAGATAATCCTGATTGGTCCAAGCATCCCTGCTCACTGGATCTCTTGCTGCATAAATATGTAGTTTAACTCAGAACCCATCAGTACAGTTCTTTCTGTATACTAAGTTGTGTAATAGACCTTGTCAAAAATATAGGAAAATTATGTTTCAATACCCTTTCCCTAAGTAAATACATGCTTAAATACTTAAAATGCCATTGTGAGTACACAGAAAACTAGTTTATTCAAATATAAATATGGGCGTGCCACTGGTTGTTGGTTAATGGATTATGTAATTTATAAAACACCACAAATATAGTATAGCTGCAAGATGAGAACATATTATGATCAGGAAAAAATACATCTGTTCTGTGCAAGTATTGTACAAAAAGTATGCATAACTTACTGTATATATAAATATAACTGATGAGTGTGTTTCTTGGTACTTTTTAAATTATATAGTTCAGCTTTAAGTGTGGTCAGTGATAGATATAGTTTCTATCACCAGTGCCCATATTATGCGTTTTTAGATGAGGCAGTTGCATGGCGCATTCAAAAATGACATTAAGAGTATATACTGTAGTTATTACCATCTTTGGTGTACCAAGGATGATGTGGTGAAAGCGATCAACTCCAGCTGCAGACAATAAGAGGTTGATCTGCTTTTTATTATCATCATACACTAGCTATTCTAAACAAACATTGTTTCTGGCCAAATTACTCTTCCACCTGACAGTATTTGCATAGTTCTTGGTTGTTACTTGCCAGGGCCAGAGCCAGTGGTGAAGGACGTGGCGATGCTTTGAGGATAAAAACTGGATAAGGGGCACTACACTGACCATCAATGTAAGGAAGGCAATTTTCCACTATTCATCAATGTGAGATGTCCTTACACTGACGACTCTGCAAAATGCATATCTCAGACATACTCCTATCTGCTGCATTCTGTAAGCTGCGATGTACCTTTTGTACACCGAAGAGCCTCACAGTAAAGTTATTATAAACTCATATTTAAACTCAAGTTTTTTTTTTCTTTTAAACAGATTTATACTTAGCTGCTCTGTGCACTGCCTCTTCTCGGGCCCCCCGCCAGTGCTCCTGGCTCCGCCTCTTCTTGGTGTACCACCATATGAAGCTGATTCCTATCATGGCACATCTACAGGCTCCATCCCGAGCTGAGCTGCCTGTGTCCATAGACGCAGACAGCGTTGTTTTTCGCTCCCACCCCCCCCCCACTCCCTCATCACAGGATTTGACTGACTCGCTGTCTGAGAAAAGATACTAGGAAGTGAGAGGAGAGAGCTGCTGCAGACAGACACAGCGCTGGATTGAGTGAGGGCTCTGGTAAGTTTAACCTCTTCTCGCCCATGCTATAGCTGAAAGATTGGCTACATCATAGGCTCACATTGCTGGGGGGTCGTTCTTATTCCCAAGTGCTCATCGTAAGTGCCCAGGTTGGAAAGGAGAGTTAATGTATCCACTCGCTCTCCCATCCAACCTAAGTGCTTACAGGTGTCTATGGCCGTCCTCCTGTGATCGTGCTGCCATGCGCCCCCTGCAGCATGCATCAGCAGGGATCTGTGATCTCTGTGTCCTTAGGACACAGCTGATCACAGATCGGGGTAACGAGCCAATCCTATCAGTGCATATCAGTGCCCATCAGTGCTATATATCAGTGCAGCCTCGTCACTACTGCCTCATCAGTGCCGCCTCATCAGTGCACCTCAGTGCCGCCTCAGTGTCCATCAGTTTAGCCTTATCAGCGCACATCAGTGAAGGAGAAAAACTACTTATTTAGAAAATTTTATAACAGAAACTAGGAAGACCTATTTTTGGTCTATTTGTTTGTTTTGCAAAAAAAAAAAAAAAAACAGCGGCGATTAAATACCACCAAAAGAAAGCTCTATCTGTCTACAAAACAGTAAAAATGTTGTTTGGGTACAAACGTGTTGCGTGGCCGCGCAATTGTCATTCAAATTGTGAGACCGCTGAAAGCTGAAAATTGGCCTGGGCAGGAAATCAGTAAAAGTGCCTAGTAGGGCAATATTTTTACCTAAACATTTTTTTTACTTTAATTCGAGGAATGCATTAAGATAAAAAAAAGTTCA
Source organism: Lithobates pipiens (assembly GCF_037356315.1). NCBI lineage: Eukaryota > Metazoa > Chordata > Amphibia > Anura > Ranidae > Lithobates > Lithobates pipiens. The sequence goes on along the minus strand of NW_027507764.1, from coordinate 343,250,940 downwards.
GGCTTTAACCACTTCCCGTCCACAATATGTATATACAAGACGGGAAGGGTGATATATTTTAATGCCGGAAATTCTGCACAGTGTAAAAGTGATCCAAGCAGCTATACAGCTGATGGATCACTTTTACAAGCTACAAAGGGGGCCCCCCCTCCCGCCACTGCCTGCTGGCTCTGAGTGACTGGGGAGCCCTGTGCTGCAGCCGCTTGGTCCCATTGTATACAAAGAAGGGATGAAGGGGCATCCATATGCACCTCCCCTCTGTTGTGTGAGAAACTGGAAGGGGCTGCAGATAGATTTGGGTCCTCTGCACTTTCCTTGGCCCAAACAGGAGCCCCAATCCTGCTAACACCACCAGAATACCTTGAATGGAGGTCTGCTAGCAGTCCTACAAAAAGTATACACACCAGCTGTGATAAAATAACCAGGTTGTATTGGTTGAAATTAAATGGTAAGGCAATGGAACAGTGTAGAGGTTAAATGTTAAACACAGTGAATCATTGCAATAGCGTTGCAGTACATTCAAATAACCCTTAAAGTGTGGCCACCTATGTCCTGCAGGACCAAGAGCATACAAAAAGGCCCTCTGACATGGAGATTGCTCCCCAAGTGAGGCTTATAAGTATAGTAATAAATTTCAGGGAGGTGGTGCTCCATGCATGCATAACCAGCCATAGCACATACCCCCCCTTTTTCACAGTGCTTCTGGGGGGGGGGGGGGGGTATGTGGCAGTGGATGGTGTCGTTTTTTTTTTTTTTTTTTACGTATTGATTTTTTTTTACTATTTAAATTGTTTTAATTTTTTTTCACAAGTCTTTTTGGGGGGAGGGGGTGAGGCAGTGGACAGTATTGGTAGGGCAGGGGGGAGTGGTGTCAGTAGTTTATTTTATTTTTTACACTTTCATTTTTTTAAATTTTTTTACAATTCATTTTTTTAGATTTTTTGGGAGCTTTGGTGAGATATTAGGGGTAAACAGACCCCTGACATCTCCCCTTTGGATAAAGGACTAAGGACACAGATTTCCCAGTCCTTTTCTCAGCACTGAAGATGAATGGAGAGGAGACAGAGGCTCCTGTCCATTCATAAACTGAAGCAGAGTAACACACAGGTTACTCTGCTCAGTTATCACAGAACACAGGAGTAATCTCATTCACTGTATCCAATTCAGAAAAGGAAGTGGCCGGTAAATGACTTATTTACCCAGCCCCTTCCTCCGCTCGCCATTTTGACAGGTCCCCCTCAGCCAGCGGGAGAGGAGGGAAGCCAAGTGCAGGGGACGAGGGGGGCAGAGGGGGACACGGAGGGGGGCGGAGGAGAACGGGGGGGCAGGAAAAGGAAATGGGACCAGAGGAGCAGGGGAGCAGCACACAGGGAACAGCGGGGAATGATCAGTGCACGGAGAACAGCTGTGAATCCCTGTATGGATTTTTAGCTGACACCCACAGGAGGGAAAGAAGGAGAAGCTACAATTCTATACAGGGAGATTGATGTTCACAGCTGTTCCCCGCCACACCGATCATTCCTGGGATATCGGGAGGCGCTTGCGGGTGTGCAGGAGCCGCCGCAGAAATGGGGGTGACTCTCGCACCTCGTGGGAGACTTGGGATGTCTGCAAGGGAACAATCTGGCTATCTCACTTGTAGGCCTTCAGTCAGAGTCTAGGTTTAAGCCTGGAAATCTATTAGACCTCCTGCACACCAATATTGCTAAAAGAATAGACTCTGGGTGTGAAAACAGTCTGAATATTGAGACTTCTGCAGGCTTAGTTGGGGCTATGCCTTTAATAATATTATTGTGGTTTAAAAGAGGCAGTCACTGCACACATGTAACAGCAATGATAAATCAATATACTCCATAAGATAATCAAAGCACATGTGTAGGCAGGCCCATAAATGACAGTCTCCACACACTCCACTAGGGGGCTGACAAGGGCCTTCCCACTCCTACTGTATACAGTCCATAGCCCACGCATAACTCATTTTTCTGCAACATGTGCTTGAATAGTAGGTTGTAAATCCTTTACTCACCACTCCCCTTGTCACTGATAACAATGACCCTTAACGGTTGTGTGCACTTCCCCTGTGTCCCCCCTCTATGGCTACAGGATAGGGCTTGGATAGTACGATGAACACCCAGAGCCGTCTTTAAGGCAGGGCAAAAAGGGCAGCTGCCCAAAGCCCCTTCATTATTGTGGGGCCCAAAGCAGCTGCCTCATATTTGCCAACAATCCCAGTTTAAATTCCCTTGCAGTTTTAATCCTGTCCTGTATTTCCCCGTTTATCCCGTACAGATGACTCAGCTGCAGACCCTGTGTATACATGTAAATAACCTGCATTGATATGTAAATAGCGGTGACATTAATATGTAAATAGCCCTGGATTGGAAGTAATCCTTTCTTTCACACTAGTGGCCAGTGTGAAGGTCCCCCTTATATTGGTGGTCAGTGTAAATCCCTCCTTACATTGGTGGTTAATGAGAATGCTCCTATTACATTAGTCAGTGCAAATCCCTATTACATTAGTAGTCTGTGTAAATCCTCATTACATTGATGGCCAGTGTAGAAACTCCTCTTTATATTGGTAATCGGTAAAAGTTTCAAAATCCCCCCTTACATTTGTGGTCCATGTAGAAGCCCCATTTAAATTGGTGGTTAGTTTAAATCATCCCTTACATTGGTGGACAGTGTAGAAATTCCCCTTTGTTGGGTTTTGATGTAAAATCCTCCATTACATTGGTTGTCAATGTAAATTCTTTATTACATTGGTGATCAGTGTACACTTCCATTTACATTGGTGGTAAGTGCAGAGTTGCCCTTACACTGGTGGTCAGTTTAAATCCTCCTTTACAATGGTCAGTGCAAATCCCCCCCAACATTCGTGGTCAGTGTAGAAGTGTCACCCTACATTGGTGGTCAGTACAAATCTCCTTGACAATAGTTGTTAGTGTGAATTCCCCCTTACATGGGGGTCATTGTATATTTCCTCCCTGAAGAAATGGGAGTCTCCCCTTGAAACTAGTTGATGTCACTCCTCCTCCATGTGAACGTCTGTCACTCTGAGCATCATGCATCAGCGTTCAGGATCCACGGCACGGCTGTTTGTTGGCACACAGTGCAGGACACGGCTTTCCGGATAATTGTACCCAGCAGTTATTCTAATGGCTACTTAATCCTTCATGCACTCTGAATGTTTGAATTTACAAGTCTGGATATAAGTGAATACTGCGGAAAAAGCATATAGAAACTGATTGACATACTGTATGAGGTGTTTCTTCGCTCAGCTGTTTCATATACACTTCTATTGAACACTATTTTTCATTCTAAAGCCCCATACACACTATCAGATTATCTGCTGAGTTTTTCCTTCAGATTTACCAAAACCATGTAGTAGAAGGGCTTGCCTGATTGCATACACATTGATACTCCTAAGGTTTGTCCTCATATTACATGGTTTTGGTAAATCTGAAGGAAAAACTCAGCAGATAATCTGATAGTGTGTATGGGGCTTAAGTGAAATGGATTACTGAACACAGCGGGCCACGGCAGACCATCTGCGTCATACTATTGTCTACATCTCGGGTAAGGTAGATTATACTAAATACCCACTATGCTCCTGTTATCCAGTCAATTTGGTTTCTGCAATTAATGTCCACTGTGCAGGCTATTTTTCTGTGTCCTATGGATTGTAACATATTTTAGTGCTCACTAAATTGATATTAATTTGCTTTAATCCAATATTCCAATACCCCTTTGCCATATACCCCCAACAGCCATCAACAGCTTACTATGTCAATAATTTTCAATCATATGATTTTGAATTACTTTGAGTTATACAAGTTTTTGCTATTTTTCTATACATCCATACAAGGACTGCCTGGCTCTACGTCTGATGTTCCCACATTGCTTATGTAGCAATGTTACTTATGTGCTAAGTAAAGTCTCTGACCCCCGAAGGAGCTGCTGGTTTGATTTGGGCCTGCACTCTGCCAATAAACCCCACTAACTTGACTCAGTCTCCTTGACACAGCTGTGGTGCAATACAATATAATATAACACAATATCTAACTGCATTTTCCTCTCAGAATCCACTGGCTCCACCTGCTGGGGGAAAACAATACTCCACACAATGATGTACTGTCAGGGCTGGCTTAGCCCTTCCTTCTCTGGGCTGGCTACACAAGAAACCATCTCCTGCGGTTCTGTTTAAAGACTGGCTTGCTAACATCCCTTCTGGCTCCTTATCCTGCTTGCTGTTGCTCTACTTGGATCCCTGACTTCTGGCCTGGCTGATTACCCGATCTGGTTATTGGACTCTGGCCTGGCTGACTACTCTATCCGGTTACCGGAGTGTGATTTAATTGTACTTCTGTCTCGGTCTGATTCATGGTTTCTGACAGTAGGCAAAGGCCATGAATTCAGAAGATACAGTGAATCCACTTGTTGGTAATATTTTTTCCAGATTGGATGAGCAAGATCACCGCATGGATCAGTTTGCCATGGTGTTACAAGCGCTCCTGAGTTGCACGGCTCACCTGGAATCCCCCACGGTGGCTGCTCCAGTACAACCTGAGTCGCAGGCCGTTCCTGCTGCTGCACCAGTCTCTGTGCAGGCACCCGCCTCAAGTATTACCTCTATAAGAGGTATGTCTGGTTCCGCTCCGCTCCACTTCCCCAGCAATTTGGGGGTGATCCAGTTAAATGCAAAGGGTTTCTCAATCAGGTTGAGATATACTTTGAGATTCTGCCCCAGGTGTTTCCCACGGACAGAAGCCAAGTAGGTTTCGTGATATCTTTTCTTTCTGAGAGAGCCTTGGCCTGGGCTAACCCTCTATGGGAGATGCAAAAACCTGTTGTCTTGAGTTATCTTTAGTTTGTGGCCTCTTTTAAAAGGGTATTTGATGTTCCCGCACGCTCCGCTTCTGCTGCCAAGTGCCTTATGTCCATCAGAGTACGAGAACTGTTGCTGACTACGCCATTGAATTCCGTACTCTGGCAGCAGAGGTTGCTTGGACTAATGAGGCCCTCGTGGCTGCTTTTTCTCATGGTCTCTCGGATTCTATCAACGATGAGATAGCAGCCCAAGATATACCCACTGAGCTGGAGAGCTTGATCTCGTTTGCCATCCTCATTGACTCCAGACTCAGATGCCCGAACCTTGAGGTCCTGTCATGGACAGACCTTAGGTGGCGTTGTTTTGTCCCCAGTTATCCTGAAGGATAAGCCCCTGGTTTCGGTCACCCTTTCTTGGGCTGAGTCATCCATCGAGATACAGGCTCTAATCTACTCTGGGGCTGCAGGCCTGTTCATTGACGCTGCATTTGTTTCGCAGCACTCGATTCCGCTGCAGCTGCGTGACATTTAACTTGCCATTGAGGCTCTTGATGGGAGACCTTTACAGCCTGCCCATGTGACTCATGAGACTTTTCCATTGTCCCTGGCCGTAGGGGCTCTTCACCATGAGATAATCCAATTCCAAATTATTTCCTCACCCAGGTTTCCACTGGTTATTGGTTATCCTTGGTTACAGAGGCACAACCCCTCTTTTGATTGGCTCCATGCTGAGGTTCTCTCCTGGTCACCACAATGCAGTGAGACATGCTTCCTGAAGGTATCCAAGGTCCTGTGCACCTCTTCACTCCCCTCCCTGACGGAGGAGTACCGCAATTTTAGCGATGTCTTTGATAAAGGTCAAGCCGGTAGTTTGCCTCCACACCGGTCTTATGATTGTGCAATTGACCTTCAACCTGGTGCCATACCTCCTCGTGACCGGGTTTACCCTTTGTCGGTCTTGGAGGATAAGGCCATGGAGGAGTATGTTGCTGACGCACTTTCTCGAGGTTTCATCTGCAAATCCTCGTCTCCTGCTGGTGCTGGTTTCTTCTTTGTGAAGAAGAGGAGCGGTGAACTGAGACCTTGTATAGATTATAGGGGTTTCAATCGTGTCAGCATTAAGAATGCCTACCCGATTCCATTGATTAGAGTTATTTGACCGCCTCAAGGGAGCAACGGTTTTCACAAAGCTTGACTTGAGAGGGGCATACAATCTCATGTGCATTAAGGAGGGCGACAAGTGGAAAACTGCGTTTAATACCAGAACAGAACAGGCCAATATGAATACCTGGTAATGCCTTTTGGCCTTTGTAACACCCCGGCAGTTTTCCAAGAATTTATTAACGATGTCCTCAGATTTTTTGCAGTTATGTATGGTGGTTTATCTCGATGATATCCCCATATTTTCCAAGTCCCTGGAAAGCCACCACACAGATGTCTGTCATGTCCTAAACTAAGAGAGAACCATCTCTATTGTAAACTGGAGAAGTGCAAGTTCCATCGTTAACAGGTTACATTCTTGGGCTATGTCATTTCCACTGCTGGTTTTTTGATGGACCCAGAGAAACTTTCGGCAGTCCTACAGTGGCCTCGACCCGTGGGTTTATGTCCTCTGCAGCATTTCCTGGGCTTTGCCAACTACTATCGGAAGTTTATTCGTAACTTCTCGTCTCTGGTCAAGCCCCTGACAGATATGACCAGAAAGGACGGTAACCCACAGAGTTGGTCTCCGGAGTCCAATAAGGCCTTTGAGACTCTCAAGGCTGCCTTTGTTTCTGCTCCAGTGTTGGCACATCCTGATCCTACGTTGCCTTTTATCCTAGAAGTTGATGCTTCTGAGACTGGAGTTGGCGCCCTTCTGTCTCAATGTCCTAACTCTGAGAGCGCTATGCATCCTCATGGCTACTTTTCCAAGAAATTGTCACCTGCTGAGTGCAATTATGAGATTGGTGACAGAGAGCTGTTGGCGATCATTCATTTTAGCCCTGAAAGAATGGAGACATCTCCTTGAAGGTACCACTGTGCGTGTTCTTATTCTTACTGACCATAAGAATCTTACATTCTTGTCTGAGGCTAAGTGACTCTCTCTCTCAGAAGGGCGTGATGGGCTCTTTTCTTGTCAAGCTTTAATTACATTGTCTCATTCTTACCCAGTACTAAGATTGTAAGGGCTGATGCCTTGTCATGACAATTTTCCTCCACTTCCAAGTCAGAGTCGTTCCCGGTTCCTATGATTCCTCCTGATCATATCTTGGCTAAGGTTCGCACCAGTCTTACTTCTCCTTTGGGTGACAAAATTCTTGCTGCTCAGGTCCATGCTCCTCCTGAGAAACCTTGTGACCGCTGCTTTGTCCCAGAGAGTCTCCGTACTGCTGTGCTCCAGACTTACCATTCTACCAAGGCAGCTGGGAAGAATCAACTCATTTGGGCCATTTCCCAACAATTCTGGTGGCCTAGTCTACGGGCTGATGTTACTGCCTTCGTAGCTGCCTGTCCCGTATGTGCTCAGAGTAAGACTCCACGACACCTTCCAGTGGGCCTCCTGCAACCCATACCCAATGGAGAGAGGCCCTTGACTCACTTGTCAATGGATTTCATTGTGGAGTTGCCCAACTCCCAAGGCAACACTGTTATCCTTATAGTGGTTGACCGGTTCTCAAAGATGTGTCATTGTATTCCACTTAAGAAGTTGCCTACCTCTAAGGAACTGGCTTCCATTTTTGCTCGGGATATCTTTCGCTTACATGGGCTACCCAAGGTGATTGTCTCGGACAGGGACAGTCAGTTTGTCTCCTGTTCTGGCGAGCCTTTTGTGCACAGTTGGGAATACAGCTTGTGTTCTCTTCTGCGTATCACCCGCAGTCTAGAGCAGAGCGAGCCAATCAGTCCTTGGAGCAATTGCTACTTTGCTATATTTCTGACCACCATAACAACTGGTCAGACCTATTACCATGGGCAGAGTTTGTTCACAACAGTGCCTTGAATTCTGCCTCCCGATTGTCTGTCTCCATTTATGGCGAATAATGGTTTCCAACCTTCCATGTTGCCTGACTCGTTTGTTCTGCAGAGTATTCCTGCGTTAGAGGAGCATCTCTGTGGTCTTCGTTCCAGTTGGGTACAAGTCCAGGAGGCTTTGCATCATGCTAATGATAGGTACAGACTCCATGCTGACCGCAGGTGCCTGCTTGCGCCTTCCTACCAGGTTAGGGACAGGGTCTGGCTGTCATCTCGCAACCTCCGGCTTCGTGTTCCCTCACTGAAGTTTGCACCTCGGTTTATTGGGCCTTTCCATATCCTTCATAGGATTAACCCAGAGGCTTACACGTTCGACCTTTCTCCTAGAATGCGCATCTCAAATGTGTTTCATGTCTCCTTATTGAGAACCGCTGGTCTTTAACCGATTTACCACCTCGGTGCCACACCCTCATCCTATTCAGGTTGAGAACCATGAGGAGTATGAGGTACAATCCATTGTTGACTCCCGTAGGTTCCGTGGGCGCATACAGTACCTGGTGCATTGGAAGGGGTACGGTCCGGAGGAACGCTCCTGGGTTTCATCCTTGGACGTACATGCCCCTGTCCTCCTCCGCGAGTTCCATAGACTGTTTCCCCTCAAGCCCGGTGGCCCTCCGAGGCAGAGGGGTCATTGAGGTGGGGGTAATGTCAGGGCTGGCTCAGCCCTTCCTTCTCTGGGCTGGCTGCTCAGCTGTCGGATAATTGCCAGCTCTCACCTTTCTCCAGTTACCAGCTGTTCCTGACCATTCTCGTCTGACCTGCTTACTTAAAGCTGTCCAGCTCACTTCACCTCTGCCTTTCGCCTTGGTCACATCACAAGAAACCATCTCCTGCGGTTCTGTTTAAAGACTGGCTTGCTGACATTCCTTCTGGCTCCTTATCCTTCTTGCTGTTGCTCTACTTGGATCCCTGACTTCTGGCCTGGCTGATTACCCAATCTGGTTATTGAACTCTGGCCTGGCTGACTACTCTATCCGGTTACTGGACTCTGGCTATGCTTTGACGACACTTTTTCTATATACCTTTTTATTTTTATTTAATAAACAAGTGTGAATTAATTGTACTTGTGTCTCTGATTCATGGTTTCTGACATGTACTTAACCAGAGTATATTTTACTATAAGCATTGGCAAACAGGTGGTTACAATAATTGTGGTGTCATCCCAACATAGAATAACAGAACAATGACTTTTGATATGACAATTATAAACAATACAATTACAAGGGAGCTCCCCCTACTTTTATAGCTATATGTGAGATCTCACTTAAAGTACTCAGTCTTTTTGGTCTTCTTGTCTTCGCTAGCAATGATAATTCCTTAGAATTTGTAATACAAGGGTTAAAGCAATTAAAGTTGAGTTAAGGATGATCTTAGTGTTGCTTCCATAACTATAATACAATACTTCAGGTGTGATAGTAAGTAGGCCTTATGCCTGCCTAATGTCAGTTGCTATACTCTTCCTCCGTAGGACTATGGATCCCAGCGAGGCTTGTATATAAGTCTGACTAGGTGCAAATAGTTAATAAACTATGGGCCTTACCCCCTCACCAACTGGACCAGAACCTCGGTATGGTAACTTTGGTCCGATGTTTGCAGCTTGCTTCTATGTTAGCCGACACTGTCACTCCGTTCTGATAGGTGGACCTGATCTTCTGATGCTCAAATGAGTGTCTCTGGATCTTATTAATCCGATCACTGTGTCTCTGGCACTTCAGGTCACTCACACAACTGAGCAGGGTTGTGCCCTGCTATGGCAATAGGCCGCTTCCTCTGGGAGGCCTCCTCTCACTAGGCCTAGCAGCCGGTAGGGTGCTAAGTATCATATGGTTGAAAACGTCACGTATGATGAAATGCGTATGGGAGGGCACGCTGTGACGTCACCACGTGTTACGAGAGGAGGACGGGCTCTCGTTTTGCCGGCCGGCTTGTTTTTATGTGCGAATACTCTTGGTTTTATGTAAGTGCATTTCTATTATAATTAAATGAGTACTGACGTTTTTTACACTATGGGAAGCTTCCTTTCTTTCTATATTCTGAACGTGCATTTTGGGTACTAATGAAAATTTGGAGCGGCATGAGAATCCTCAATATATGGATCGTTCGTTCCTGATTGGCAAAGTGTTTGGTGAAGGCGAGGAGCTGTCAGTGGCTTGAGATCATAAACGCTCCTTGTGCTTTTACCGTCTGGTAAGCACATTTATTTGTCGGTGGCTGGGCACAGTAGTGATAAGGAAGTGTGGAATCACTGTGGTGCGATTGCTTTCCTTTCCTTAATAACATAAACTCTCCATGGACTTTTTCTTATAGTTTTGGTTTATTGATTTGTTTTTTATCATTTGGTGCAGCTCCTTTTTTCCAATTTTTGTCTATTCCTATGTGTGTGTATCCCACAGTGGAGCAGCAGCCTTACATCTTTTGAACATTCATTTGTAAAAAAATGTTTTCAATTATTTGTGTTTATTTTTAATCACTTCAGCCCCGGACCAATAAACACCCTAAGGACCAGAGGTCTTTTTACAATTTCGCACTGCGCTACTTTAACTGGTAATTGCGCGGTCATGCAATATTTCACCCAAACGAAATTTGCGTCCTTTTCTTCCCACAAATAGAGCTTTCTTTTGATGGTATTTGATTGCCTCTGCGATTTTTATTTTTTGCGATATAAATGGAAAAAGAGCGAAAATTTTGAAAAAAAAAGATATTTTCTTCTTTTTGTTATAAGAAAAATCGAATAAAATAAATTTTAGTCATACATTGAGGGCAAAATGTATTCAGCCACATGTCTTTAGTAAAAAAAAATTCAATTAGCGTATATCTGTTGGTTTGCGCAAAGTTATAGCGTCTACAAACTAGAGTACATTTTCTGGAATTTACACAGCTTTTAATTTATGACTGCCTATCTCATTTCTTGAGGTGCTAAAATGGCAGGGCTGTACAAACCCCCCCAAATGACCCCATTTTGGAAAGTAGACACCCCAAGGAAATTGCTGATGGGTATGTTGAGCCCATTCAATATTTATTTTTTTTGTCCTAAGGGATTGAATAATGACAAAAAAAAAAAAGTTGTCACTAAATGATATATTGCTCACACATGCCATAGTTATATGTGGAATTGCACCCCAAAATATATTCCGCTACTTCTCCCGAGTATGGGGATACCACATGTGTGGGACTTTTTGGGAGTCTAGTCGTGCACGGCACCCCGAAAACCAATCACCACCTTCAGGATTTCTAAGGGTGCACATTTTTGATTTCACTCCTCACTACCTATCACAGTTTCGAAGGCCATAAAATGCCAAAATAGCAGAAAACCCCCCAAAATGACCCCATTTTGGAAAGTAGACACCCCAAGCTATTTACTGAGAGGCATGTTGAGTCCATGGAATATTTTATATTTTACCACAAGTTGCGGGAATATTACAAACTTTTTTTTTTTGCACAAAGTTGTCACTAAATGATATATTGCTCACACATGCTATGGGCATATGTGAAATGACACCCCAAAATACATTCTGCTGCTTCTCCTGAGTACAGGGATACCACATGTGTGGGACTTTTTGGGAGCCTAGCCGCGTACGGGACCCCGAAATCCAAGCACCGCCTTCAGGATTTCTAAGGGCATTAATTTTTTATTTCACTCCTCACTACCTATCACAGTTTTGAAGGCCATAAAATGCCAAGATGGCACAAAACCCCCCCCAAATGACCCCATTTTGGAAAGTAGACACCCAAGCTATTTGCTGAGGGCCATGTTGAGACCATTGAATATTTTTTTTTTGGTTCCAAGGGATTGAATAATGACAAAAAATAAAAATATTTATTTTTTTTACAAAAAGTTGTCACTAAATTATATATTGCTCCCACATGCCATGGTTATATGTGGAATTGCACCCCAAAATACATTTTGCTACTTCTCCTGAGTACGGAGATACCACATGTGTGGGACTTTTTGGGAGCCTAGCTGCGTACGGGGCCCCAAAAACCAATCGCCACCTTCTGGATTTCTAAGGGCGCAAATTTTTGATTTCACTCCTCACTACCTATTACAGTTTCGAAGGCCATAAAATGCCAAAATAGCACAAAACCCCCCAAATTACCCCATTTTGGAAAGTAGACACCCCAAGCTATTTGCTGAGAGTCATGTTGTCTGAACTAAAAAAAAGAGATTGATCGGTGGGTATGCCCACCATTAGAATACCTCCCTTCATCCACCCACTTCTAATGATGGACATACATGCACCATTTATATATGCCGAAGCATGGGGGCATCCTCCCGCAAAAAAGTTATGCCGCGTACACACGGTCGAACTTTTCCACGGGCAAGCCCTCCGTCGGAATTTTGACCGTATGTACGCGGCATTAGGAGCAAAATCGCTCCTCCACCCCTTATGCCCCCATGCTTCGGCATATATGCTCTTTTTTTTTAACTGTAGTGGTGAAATCACCTCCTACAGCGTTGGAGTCGCGGCTTTATGTATCGTGGGAGCAAACGCTGTTGCTATCAAGATAAATAAATCCACGCTGTAACTGAATGGCGTACCTGCTAAGCAAATTATGGTTAACGTTAAAACAAAGTAACATTACAGTATAACAGTAAAACCTTATCATACCATACCTGCAAAGCAAATGCCAAAAAAACAGTAAAAAATAAAACATTTTTTAACACAACCTGTGCCTAAAATATATATATGCCGAAGCATGGGGGCATCCTCCCGCAAAAAAGTTATGCAGCGTACATACGTTCAAACTTTTCCACGGGCAAGCCCTCCGTCGGAATTTTGACCGTATGTACGCGGCATTAGGAGCAAAATCGCTCCTCCACCCCTTATGCCCCCATGCTTCGGCATTTATGCTCTTTTTTAACTGTGGTGGTGAAATCACCTCCTACAGCACTGGAGTCACGGCTTTATGTATCGTGGGAGCAAACGCTGTTGCTGTCAAGATAAATAAATCCACGCTGCAGCTGAATGGGGTACCTGAAAACATGAAAAATGGTTAACAATAAAACACAGTAAACAGTAAAGTATAAAAAATTAGAGAGAAGAGAGAGAGAGAGAGAGAGAGAGAGAGAGAACAATAAAACGACAACTATTTTGGGTTTTTATATTTTATATATTTTTTTTGGTTTTTTTATTTTACTTTTTTTTTATACACTTTTTTTTGAACTGTAAACTGTAACAACTGTAACATTTCGGGTCTCTCAAAATGCGATGGCATCTTGGGAGACTCTGTGTTAGTGTGCCTAGCCTGTGAAATGCTGTACCCTACGCTAAAACTTCACTAGTGTGTGGTAGCGTTCAAAACACTCACCAAGGCAAAGACCAGGATTGCCAGGACAGCATGGACAATAACAACGGGTGTGACGCCTATATCCGCGCTTGGTACAGACACGACATCTTTTTTGGGGGGCTCGTTGGGTAGGGGTACTCGGGATGGCATAAGAATAATGCCTCTCATGCAGCCGGCTTACTGCATTTGGTTGGGAATGGTGAGGTGCAGAACCGTCTGGATTCAGAAGCTCTGTGACAACCTCTCTTTGGAAGAAAAGAAAGGTTAAAGTCCCGCCTGAAGTTTTGTATAGCACAAAAGCATTCAGCAAAGCCAATTGAAATAAGTAAGCAGACACTTTTTTGTACCAGCGTCTGGCCTTTACGGGAAACTAGATACGGCGCCAACAACTGGTCATTGAGGTCCACCCCTCCCATATTTTGTTATATTCGTGGACACAGAGGGGTTTCTCCACAATACCAGTCGCCGTAGGAATTTGGACCGTCATGTCTGCATGAAGGGAGGTAAGAATAGACATGTGCAGAGTAAAATATTTCGTTTCGGAATTTCGTTTTCGTCCGAAAACTTAATTTATTTAGTTACTCCCGAAATTCGTTTTTATTTATTTCGTTTTTCGTTCAAAAATTGCATTGAAAAAAATCCACATGAATTACGGTCGAATCTGTCTTTGAAGGCTTATGGTGTCTGTCGAATGTATAAAGAAGATTCGACGGAGCTAGTATATAGCATACTTTAGAACCCTATTAAAGTCTATGGGACTCCAACGTTCAAAATCTAAAGTGCTAATTTTAAAGGCTAATTTGCAAGTTACTGTCCTAAAAAGTGTTTGGGGACCCGGGTCCTGCCCCAGGGGACATGTATCAATGCAAAAAAAAGTTTTAAAAACTGACGTTTTTTCAGGAGCAGTGATTTTAATAATGATTAAAGTGAAACAATAAAAGTGTAATATTCCTTTAAATTTCGTAGGGGGGGGGGGGGTTGTCTATAGTATGCCTGTGAAGGGGCGCATGTTTCCCGTGCTTAGAACTGTCCCTGCACAAAGTGTCATTTATGCAGGAAAAAAGTCCTTTAAAATCACTCGCAGCTATTATGAATTGTCGGCTCCCGTAATACAGAGAACACTCATTGAAAGTCATTGATTAAAAAAAAAAAAAATAAAAAAAAATAAAAAAAAAAAGCGTGGGGGTCCCCCAAATTCAATTACCAGGCCCTTCAGGTCTGGTATGGATATTAAGGGGAACCCTGCCTCAAATTTAAGAAAAAATTTGACGTGGGATTCCCCCTAAATATCCATAACCAGACCCTATAGGTCTGGTATGGATATTAAGGGGAACCCCGCGTCAAATTTAAAAAACAATTGACGTAGGGTTCCCCCTAAAAATCCATACCAGACCCTTTATCCGAGCACGCAACCTGGCAGGCCGCAGGAAAAGAGGGGGGGACAAGAGCGCCCCCCCCTCCCTCCTGAACCGTACCAGGCCACATGCCCTCAACATTGGGAGGATGCTTTGGGGGTCTGTGACCCCTCAAAGCACCTTGTCCCCATGTTGATGAGGACAAGGGCCTCATCCCCACAACCGTGGCCGGTGGTTGTGGAGGTCTGCGGGCGGGGGCTTATCAGAATCTGGAAGCCCCCTTTAACAAGGGGACCCCCAGATCCCGGCCCCCCCCTGTTTGAAATGGTAAGGGGGTACAAAAGTACCCCTACCATTTCACAAAGAAAGTGTAAAAAATGGTTAAATAAAACAAACACACTTTTGAAAAATTCCTTTATTAAAAATAAAAAAAAGATTCCAGCGGCGGTAATCCACTCTTGCTATCCAGCGACGGACGGTCATCTCTCCAGCGATGGCTCATCTCATCCAGCGCAGCGAATCCATCCTTCTTCTGTCTCCGTGGAGGAGACACTGCAAGGATTCCGGCGGCCTGACGTTTCTTATATACGGTGGGCGGGGCCACCCGTCACCTGATCCCGCCCCCCTCTGACGCAAGGGGAAACCCAGGGTTCCCCGTGACGTATGGGTGACCCCGCCCCCCCTCTGATGTAACGGAAACCTGCCTGTGTTACATCAGAGGGGTGCGGGGTCACCCATACGTCACAGGGAACCCCGGGTTTCCCCTTGCGTCAGAGAGGGGCGGGGTCAGGTGACGGGTGGCCCCGCCCACCATATATAAGAAACGTCAGGCCGCCGGAATCCTTGCAGTGTCTCCTCCACGGAGACAGAAGATGGATGGGTTCGCTGCGCTGGATGAGATGAGACATCGCTGGAGAGATGACCGTCCGTCGCTGGATAGCAAGAGTGGATTACCGCCGCTGGAATCTTTTTTTTTATTTTTAATAAAGGAATTTTTCAAAAGTGTGTTTGTTTTATTTAACCATTTTTTACACTTTCTTTGTGAAATGGTAGGGGTACTTTTGTACCCCCTTACCATTTCAAACAGGGGGGGGGCCGGGATCTGGGGGTCCCCTTGTTAAAGGGGGCTTCCAGATTCTGATAAGCCCCCCGCCCGCAGACCTCCACAACCACCGGCCACGGTTGTGGGGATGAGGCCCTTGTCCTCATCAACATGGGGACAAGGTGCTTTGAGGAGTCACAGACCCCCAAAGCATCCTCCCAATGTTGAGGGCATGTGGCCTGGTACGGTTCAGGAGGGAGGGGGGGCCGCTCTCGTCCCCCCCTCTTTTCCTGCGGCCTGCCAGGTTGCGTGCTCGGATAAAGGGTCTGGTATGGATTTTTAGGGGGAACCCCACGTCAATTTTTTTTTAAATTTGACGCGGGGTTCCCCTTAATATCCATACCAGACCTGAAGGGTCTGGTTATGGATATTTAGGGGGAACCCCACGTCAAATTATTTCTTAAATTTGAGGCAGGGTTCCCCTTAATATCCATACCAGACCTGAAGGGCCTGGTAATTGAATTTGAGGGACCCCCACGCTTTTTTTTAAATTTATTTATTTATTTTTTTATCAATGACTTTCAATGAGTGTTCTCTGTATTACGGAGCCGACAATTCATAATAGCTGCGAGTGATTTTAAAGGACTTTTTTTCCTGCATAAATGACACTTTGTGCAGGGACAGTTCTAAGCACCAGAAACATGAGCCCCTTCACAGGCATACTATAGACAACTCCCCCCTACGAAATTTAAAGGAATATTACACTTTTATTGTTTCACTTTAATCATTATTAAAATCACTGCTCCCGAAAAAACGGCCGTTTTTAAAACTTTTTTTTGCATTGATACATGTCCCCTGGGGCAGGACCCGGGTCCCCAAACACTTTTTAGGACAGTAACTTGCAGAATCTTTTCTCTCTGTCAAATCTTTTTTCTCTGTCGAATATTTTCTCTATATAATCTTGGACTAATAGAGGTAAGGTTAGGCACATTCGACCACAGGTTCTATAGACAGATTGTTATTGTCAGAGTCATGTCGAATCTCCTATTCTATATCGAACTGTTGTAACAATGAAAACGAAAATAAAGCATTTATTTATGTCGGATCTTTTGTTTTTCGGATTTTGTGCTTTCGTTATCGTTTGTCAAACGAAAACGAAAATAGCTGAAATTCGGACGAATGCACATGTCTAGGTAAGAACGAAAACATTCTTATTATCCCTCCACTTCATAGCGAGCAAATTATTACACCGATAGCAGGCTCTCTCCCCCAGCCTAAGGCCGCGTACACACGGGCGGACTGTCCGCCCAACTAGGTTCGTCAAACAGTTTGACAAACAGTCCGTTCAAAATTAGCATGAACGGACTTGACCACACACGACGAACGAACAGTCCGCTGAAAACGTGCGCGATGATGTGAACGGCACGTACGACGGGACGAGAAATTCAACGTCAAATACACTGCAATGCAACCTTCGCCGTGTAAATTCTTTCTGAGCATGCGCGAGACTTAGTTTGTCGAACAAGCCTACACACGAGCGGACTGTCCGCTCAAACCAAGTTTCAGCGGACAGTCTTACGGAAATTCCGAAAAACTTTGTTCGTCAGACTGTCCGCTGAAACTGTCCGCTGAACCCCACACACGAGCGGACTGTCCGCTGAAACACTGTTCAGCGGACAAAGTTGGGCGAACAGTCCGCCCGTGTGTACGCGGCCTAAGACGGGAATCTACAAGCCGCTGGGGAAAGCCCCGGCGATTAGGTCGCACGGTGCCACATGCTCCAATCTGATTATCAAACAAGTGACTAAACAGTGGCATGCTGGTGTAATAATTGTCCATGTACAAGTGGTACCCCTTTCCGAATAAGGGTGACACCAAGTTCCACACTATCTTGCCAGCGCTTCCTATGTAGTCAGGGCAGTTCTCCGGCTCTACATAACTATCTTTACCCTCATAAACCATAAAGCTCCATGCATAGCCTGTGGCCCTGTCACAGCACTTATAGAGCTTGACCCCGTATCTGGTACGCTTGTTGGGAATGTACTGTTTGAATGACAAGCGACCAGTAAACTTAATCAGGGACTCATCAACGCAGACAACTTTTTTGGGAGTAAACAAGTCTGCAAAACGTTGGTTGAAGTGGTTTATGAGGGGCCGAATTTTGTAGAGCCGATCGTATTCAGGGTCTCCACGATGACGACAAAGTTCATTGTCACTGAAGTGCATGAACCGCAAGATCTGCTCGTATCGTTTCCTGGACATGGAGTTAGAGAACACGGGAATGTGGTCAGTCGGATGCGTGGACCATTAAGCCCGCAACGTCATGAATTTATGTGTGCCCATGTTGAGGGAAAGGCCCAGAAAGGTCTTAAATTCGGAAACCGTAACTGGTTTCCAATCTCTGGCAAGGGAAGGCAACTGGGGATTAGCGGCGATGTGTTGACCAGCATATAAATTGGTCTGGTCCACAATAGATCTATAGAGATCTTCCGTGAAATACAGAGAATAAAAATCAAGTGGCGTAAAATCATCTGTATCCACCTGAATACCGGGTTGGGCAGTGAATGGGGGAAGTACTGGTGCTGCAGAAGTGGTGGGCACCAAATCAGGATTGGCTAATTCTGCAGGAAGGGCACTATGGGAACGATGGGCCTGTCTTCATCTTCTTCTTGGTGGCAGTGGGACACTACTTGTGCTTGCCACCTCGCCAGCTTGAACTGCACTTATGGGACTCGCCACGTCACCACGTGATACTGCAGTGCTGGATGTACGTCCAGGGTGTACTAGGCCGCTGGTGCTTGCCAGTTCACCAAAAGGATGAGCGGCGCTAGTACTGGCTCTATACTCCATACGAGGGACTTGCACCTCAACAACATCAGAAGATCGGGGTCGGGTACGCCTGACGTTAGCAGGGACCTCATCTTCGTCGTCAGAGCTATCTGTCATGGAGGCGCTGTCCTCTACAGGTTCGTATTCTGAGCCTGAATCTGACAGATCAGTGTCTTCCTCTTCACTATCTGTCATGCTCAGAAACGTGTAGGCCTCTTCACTAGTGTACCTTCGCTTTGCCATTTTGGGCTCTAAATTTAGGGGTACACTAGTGAGACTCACAGGTAAAAAAGCACCTAGCCTGTCAGCGACTGTATCAAAACGCTACAAAAAAACTGTTAGCGATCGCAGGGATCAAGCCTGACTCTGCGAACGCTCCAGTTATGTGTGTTGTGTTTTGTAAGTGACAGTGATCGATCGATACTGCACTTGGGTGGTGCCTGGGCTGGGCGGAGGGGCAAAACGCAGGTGCTAGCAGGTATCTGGATTGATCCTGCTAACAATGCATTTTTTTAGAACCCTAAATTGCTGGGCACGCTAGTATAGATTTGATCAGATCAGATATTGATCTGTTCGGATACTATACCACTAAGGGGGGTGTATGCTTTGCGCGTGGGTGTTAGCGGTACTGGCACTAACCTAGCACTGCCTGGGGCGACGCAGACCTTTTCTGACCCTAAAACCGAATTGATATCACCCGCCGGGTGATCAGGGGGTTAAACCTTTATTAGGTAATAAATGGCGGGTGCCCTGAGCGAACTACCTAACCAGCGTCACCCGTAACACTTATACGGTGATCACTGGTGAAAGGGTTAACTAAGGGCAATCAGGAGGTTAAAACCTTTATTGGGTATTTATATGGGGGTACCTGACGCTATATAAAAACCTGACGGGAACCTAAATAACTAAATAACTAACTGGCTAACCAGCGTCACCAGTGACACTTATACAGCGATCGCTGGTGAAAGGGTTAACTCTAGGGGCAATCAAGCGGTTAAACCCTTTATTAGGTTATATATCGGGTACCTAACGCTATAAAAACCTGGCGTTGAACCTAAAAAAAACTAGCTTCCTAGCGGGAGCAGTGACACTAATGCAGCGATCAGAAAAACGATTGATTAGTGACACTGGTAAAAGGGGGTGAAAGGGTTAACTGGGAGGGCAATCAAGGGGTTAAACCTTTATTAGGGGGGGTAGGGGGCTACCCTGGACCTAAAGGGGCCTAACACTAGCTGCCCTGACACTTTTTACAGTCACAACTGACACTAAATGCAGTGATCAGTAAATAAATGAACACTGCAATTAGTGACACTGTGACTGGGGGGGGGGGGGGGGGCGGGGGCCGATCGGGGGGGTGATCGGGGGGTGACTGGGGTGAAATGTGTGCCTATGTGTCAGTGGACTGTTGGTGCACTTACTTGGATGTCTTCACTCCGCGCTGTCCAGTCAAAAAGACCGACACGAGGAGTGTGACATCACTTCCTCCTTCCTGTGTTTACATTTACACAGGAGAGGAAGCTTCTCATTGGCCAGGAGCGATCGAGAGACCATCCCCTCATCACGGATCGCTCCTGCAGCGAACCGGACCACCATATCCAGCGGGAGGGGGTCCGGTCGGACCCCCCACCCGCTGGAAGCCAAGCATGTACATGTACGTGCTTGTGCCTGCCGGTGCCATTGTAATGACGTAAATTGGCAATACGGCGGTCCTTAAGTGGTTAAGATTAACTTTTTGTTTGTTCATCTGTAAACATTTTTTCTTATTTGATAAGTAGGAAAAAAAACTTTTTTTTGGGTCTCAGCGCGGTTTTATTTCTTTTGTTTTCTACACTTACATTCATATAGCATTTCTATGGCCCATATATTTATGCACGTGTAGTGAAGACATTCCCTTATATGTTTGTTAGTCCTTTGTATTTTTGTCTGGTCATTCACAACGCTGTCATTAGTGGTAAGTGCAAATTCCCTCTCACATTGGTGGTCATTGTAAATTCCCCATTACACTGGTGGTCAGTGTAGAATCCCCCACTACATACTTGCCAACAATTTCCAGCTTTGCTCTGCATGATTCAGAATTTGCCACAGTGTACTGCCTCCCAACTAATTCAATCCCCCCACCACTGCCACTGAACCCATCAACCCCCCAGTATTGCCTCTGATCACACTCCCCCCTCCCCCAGCATTGCCACTGGTTTCAGGAGTCCTAGGATCCTTAGGAGTTTTCTGTCAATTAATGGGTCCCTTCACCTCCCCAGTTTATAGTGTGCAGGCAGTGAGGAGATGATGTGTTGTAACCTTTAACAGCCAATCAGTGAGCAGTAATGATGTGCACTAACCTCTTGCAACCAATCATTGAGTGGTATGGATATGCAGTAACCTCTAGCAACCAATCAGTGAGCAGTTAAGAATGTGCAGTGACCTCTAGGAACCAATTTGTGAGTGCTAAGGATGTCCATCAACCTCTAGAAACCAATCAATGAGCAGTTTCGATGCATAGTAATCTCTAACAACCAATCAACAAGCAGAAGTCATGTGCTGTAACCTCTAGCAAATAATAATTGAGCCATAATGTGTGCTGTAACCTCTAGCAGCCAGTCAGTGAGCTGTAATGATACACCGTAACCTCTGGCAACCAATCGCAATTGCTGCCTGATCTGTTTCAGTAAACTGATTTTGACTTTAGCTGCTATTTATTGTATGACTCAGAGCAGGTGTAGAGCGAAACTGCATGGATTGGGACCCAAGAAAATGTTTACCCAGGGTCCAATCAATATTAAAGATGGCCCTGTGAACACCAGTGGTCCATTTTCAAAGCAAAGTATTGTGGTCACGGCATATGTTCTTCTTCCATGCCCCTGCTGCCTTTGCAGCAAACTTGGCTCAGCTGTGCAATTTTACCACCCCCAAGCACAAGTGTATATATCATGTTTTACCTTATTGCAGTATTTAATTATAAAGGTAGACTCTATCTCTACCAAACCTCCCAGCATTTTGAGATGGGAACAAGGGGCACCTATTAGAAAAAGTATGTAGGTATAGTACACACCCCTGCCACGCCCCCTTAGAAAGTTTGCTCTTCCACAACCAGCACATCACCTAAAAAATATCACCTAGAAACAATTTAGAGATTGGATGAAAGGTGTAGCACTTGAAAACACCTTTTGAAAGATGAAAAGTGAATTTTATATGCAAATATAAAGATCAGACCAAAATGTGGGACACATGAGGAGGAATGAGGGACAGAGGGACTTTGCTCCAAATCAGGGACAGCCCCCCTCGAAATCAGGGATAGTTGGGAGCTATGTCTCTAATAGGCAGTGTCGGCTGGTGAAGTTTTAGAATGGGGGGGTGCCAGACCCCGCCCTTACTTTTTGACCCCTCTCACTTGGTGGAAATGGGCATGGTTTCAGCAAAATAGTAGAAGTGGCTTTAAGGTGGTGTGGTTAGCGCCTGAGAAGAACGAGGGATGTCCATAGGAGCACCCATGCGCCCCCTATGGATGGGCCACCACTGATTGGCAGTAACTTGAAGGCGTCCGAGATGTCCGCTTTAGACAGCCAAGCACCTGCTCCTATATTAATGATGGCTTGAATAGCTAGGTCTACTGATGAATATTTAAGGGAGAACTCCTCTGACGGCATGAGGGAATTTAAACTTGGTATGTGAGAAAGATGAGGCACAGACAAATCATAGACTAAACAAAGTTTATTAGAAAACTTGCCCTTGACAAGCCTGACAGGGCTTACTCTCCATAGAAAGAACGGTGATTGTGAAAAGGGGGCAATCATGCATTGGCGTCACTAGGGTTGGTGTCACCTGGTGCTGAAAACATTGGTGTCACACCCCCTCCAACAACTATAGTCCCCCCTCAGTACAGACCCCCCTACCACAGTATAGATCCCCCTCCCTCAGTACAGACCACCCTCCGTCAGTATAGATCCACCAATAAGTACAGACCCCCCTCCCTCAGTACAGACCACTCTCCATCAGTATAGACCCCCTCCCTCAGTACAGACCCCCCTCCCTCAGTACAGACCACCCTCCGTCAGTATAGATCCACCAATAAGTACAGACCCCCCTCCCTCAGTACAGACCACCCTCCGTCAATATAGACCCCCCACTAAGTACAGACCACCCTCCTTCAGTATAGACCCCCCTCTCTCAATACAGACCACCCTCCGTTAGTATAGACCCCCTCAGTACAGGCCCCCCTCACTAAGTACTGACCCCCCTCCCTTAGTAAAGACACCCCCATAAGTTTAGAATCCCCCCTCTTAGTGCAGACACCGCCCCTTTAGTGCAGACACCCCCCCATCAGTATAGAATCCCCCTTAGTGCAGACCCCCACAGTATAGACACCCCCTTAGTGCAAACCCCCACAGTATATCCAAGGAGGAAAAGCTTGGGAGTCATCTGCCACCTAACTCGGAACACCAGTTAGCCATATGTGTGGAAGACTGGCAGTTAGTATAGAGTGGGGAGTGTAGGCCAGTGAAATGGCGACAGAACAACTCGTATCGATGGTGCTTCAGTTGGTAGTCACCTGGAACTGCGAGAGTCTAGCTGCTGCCTTAGCTGAAAATGATGGTGGTAGTCATAAAATGAGCATACTCCATACTTACTTAGGGTACTTACCTTGCTGTGTGTTGTCCTCTCCTGCTGTGTCTTTTTCCACAACGGCGATGGAGGGGTCCATTCGCTCCTCTCATACTTCCTGTTTCCTCTCTCCCGGGTGCAATGGGAGAAAGAAAACAGGAAGTGACATCAAACTTAGATGTCACTCAAACCGCCCGGCCATAGTAATGGATACTACAGTCGCCGGGCGGAAGCTACAATCTCGTGATTACATAGATTTGACGCTTCCCATAAGTGCACTGTGTCCGGCGTTATACTGTGTCCAGCATCGCACTGTGTCCAGCATCCGAACACAGTGCACTCAAAGACTTTTTTTTTTTTAATGGACCATTATTAGGGGGGCGTGGCCGAGACATAGAAGCGAGCAGATGTGTGTGAGCAGAGCTCCATCTGACCCGCTCTGAACAGCGCTGCACACAGCAGCACCTAACCCCCAGGTCGAGAACCCCACGGGATGCCAGATCGGGGGAAGCCCACCCCGGAGGACCCCACGACTACAGCTTGCTAGAGGCCTATTTTACAGGCGGGAGCAGACGCAGAGAGGCCACATCCAAGATGGCGCCTGGTGAGTGCTCTCAGGCCGCACATGAAACATCCCTGATCCATCACCGCACCATCCACCTCCACCACCACCTTCCTCTCCAGACTCCCAGGGGAGCCCCTTCAGCACCCCTAGCCGTCCGGATGGCTGGGAGAGCCACGATCGCTCCCCTTACAGGCCGCCACAGACCTCCTCTGTTAAGGCCACCATCCATCCCTCTTGCAACCCCCGGAGCCCCCCATCCACACTCCCCAAGCATAAAGGACCGCAGATGGCCTTCGGGGATGGGGATCTAAGGTCCCATATTCTGCCCTCCCCACGTGGGCTGACTTAGAAGGCTTCAAGGCCCGGATGGAGAAGGCCTTTAGAAAAGACATTGAGGACTTGCAAGCAGACACTGCCCATATTGGGGGAAGGGTAGAGACCCTGGAAGCCACAGTGAAAGACATACAGCCTGCCTTACGAGCCCTACAATCGTGCTGCATGGCGCAAGACCAACGCATTGACTCCCTACTAGATCAGCTTGATAATGTTGAAAACAGGAGCCGCAGGGTGAATATACGTATACAAGGCCTGCCAAAGGCCACAGGGCCGAGAGACATTATCCCCACCCTTCAAGGGGTATTTACACAAATCCTGGAGGCACCGGACCGTATAGAGATAGATTGTGCCCATCGAGCCCTCAGACCCCCCTCTGACAACACAGATAACCCCCGGGACATTATTTGCAAACTGCACAAATATACCCTAAAGGAACGCATCATGTACCATGTCAGAGAAGTTCGCTATGTGGACTTTGATGGAGCCAAGCTGTCCTTATTCCCTGACCTGTCCAGACGCACGCTAATGCAACGAAGGGCCCTTAAACCACTGCTGGAAGCCCTGCAAGATGCTCATTTGGTCTACTGCTGGGGATTCCACTTTATGCCATGTACACACGATCAAAACAAACAATCAAACAATCCGGCAGACTTTTTTTTACCCAAAAGTCCGGCGGACTAAAAGTAGTTTTGCACCAAAATATGTCCTCTGGACTCACAGTCCGGCGGACAATACGGCCGTGTGTGTGCTAGTCCACCGTACTTTTGAAATGAATGGACTTTTGTTATTAAGGACCTGCCATCTTTGCCTTTATATTTTTGTAGTATTTGACATGGTAGATCCCTATGGAACGCAAAGGGCCCTTCGTTGCATTAGCGTGCATCTCATCTTTGAACTCTGCCAAAACAGACAATTGTACCATACTTCCAAGCAATGTTTCATATTCCTATTTCTGGACTCAAATATCTGTATGCTAAGTATACCTTTTGTTTTATTCTCATAGGGGAGCAAAGACTCGGTGGAACACCAATCAGAGGACACCAGGAACCCCACACCTCAGAAAGAAGGGGAACTCAGCACAACACCACTCCCCGAGGATCTGGAGGAAGGAGAGGTGGAGGAAGTTGGTGAAATTGTCACCACAACAGGTCAGTGTCTGACACTCCAGCTTCAGGTAATATATGTATGCCTGCATATTTATAATACCTGTTTTTACTAAATTTTTTAGGGGATGTGTTGGTTGTGGAAGAGCAAACTCAACATTTCACAAGTGCAAGTGCACAAATCCTAATCCAGGACATCATGGTGTGGAATTGTGAAATAGACATCATAAGGAATAAACTGAATGTTCTTGAACAACAAATGAAGAACACGATTGATGTGTTGGGGAGAATCTAAATATCTTCAAAATGGCACAATTTTACTTTTTTTTTTGTCCAAAAAAATAAATAAAAACAAATAATTTTTTTTTTATACATTTTAAAAGCCAAATTTTGAAGATGCACACAGTGTGTCAACATGTGCTATCTGGGAAATCAATGTACGCGTTTTGTGGGTGCAACCCCTTCCTCACAACTCAATGATGGGAGATGGCACATGTTGACATTAGGCATGGGATCAAGAGGGAAATACCCATTTTGACTCCCAAATTGTGTGCATCTTCAAAATTTTGGCTTTTACAGTGGTGACCTCACCTTATCTGATGAAGGCAAGATCAAGACATTTAGGACACACTATAATGCCTGATATTGCCTTCAGTTTTTCTACGTTAAACTTTGTAAGTTCCAGAGTTGTGTATGTTATGTTTTGAAACATGCCTGTTTATACCAAAAAAATATTTTTTTTTAAAGTTGAGAAAAAAACACTGTTTTATTTTACACAAAAATTTTAGAACGTTCATGTAAATGTGCACAGAGTATAAAAAGTTTGCTAATAAACAATGTGTGGCTTCTTCTTTCAATGCTCAATACCAGTTTTTTAATTCATTTTGTGTTTACAGTGACAATGGGGCTTATTTACTAAAGGGAAATCCACTTGGCACTAGAAGTGCACTATAAGAGAACCAAGGATGCAGCCAAAAAGAAACACAAGCAATAAAGAAAATTCAAGATTTTATCCAATAATTTTTTGGTTTTATTAAAACATTTTTTTAGACATTGTCTGGCATAGTAATGGCCCCCCTACCCATAAAATAATTGACATATTTCTACCGAACTTCATAATAGTATAGCAGCCTGATCATCATAGTCATTGATGTTACTGCAACTTCTACGTAGCGTACAGAACTGACCATGAGGTATGTTTTCTTTCCATTTAGGGTGGTGGCAACTCTTCTGATGTAAATAAGAGTTGCCAGAAGTTTCCTTGAAATGGGTTTTAGATGTAATATTATCATTATGTCTTGGTATATATATATATATATATATATATATATATATATATATATATATATAATATATATGCCATTTTTTAAAATTATTTTAATGTTGGCATTTACTATATCATTTTATTTATTATCTTTATACTTACTTATTTTTATTTTATATATTTTTTTTTAAATTATTTTTATTTACTTTTATTTTTGGTATTATATATGGTTATATGTGCATTATGGATTGTGGGGTCTAGGTTGCCGATAAGGCCCTGCTGTCCAATTGCTTATGTTTTCAATTGTCATTGGTATGTATGTGTGTATGTGTGTGTGTGTGTGTGTATGTATGTATGTATGTATGTATGTATGTATATGTATATATATATATATATATATAATTTTGGGGTGTCCTATATATAATGTGGCATGTGATACTTTTTTTAGATCGAGCCATGTGTAGTAGTCGGTTAACCATAATGTGATTATGTGATTTAATAAATTTCATGTAAAAAAAAATATATATATATAACTGGGAGGGTTTGTGTGTATAAAAGTCACTGGTGGACTAGAGGGCGTTACCTGAAGAAGGAGGCCACGCCTCCGAAACATGTCATCCTAGTAACAGTTATGAACATTCTATAGCAGTCAGCATGATCGCAGTATACTCCTGGCCGCGGTTGACGTCATGCATAGCCAGCTGGTCCATATTAGCTTGTGGGCGGTGGGCGGTTGTGGATAGCAGGTGGTGTAAGCCTGCAGTTTTTTCTATACCTCGCTGTTAGATCATACAGACCAGGAGAGGAGGCTGTCATGGAAACATTAATGCTGTTTATACACCAGTAATCTGTGAGTGCAACCCCTGCTTTTTAATCAATTTCATTTTTTAATAAACGATAATATACCAGGGCTGTGGTGCACTCTCTTGCTTTATACCTTTTAGATACATGTCTGCCACCCAGTGGACTTTTGAGAGAGCTACAACATCCAGAGCGGAGTGAATATACAAATATTCAGACGTATTCGTGCTTGAAATGGTTAGGTGGGGACAGCGCTAATCTTGGATCAGGTTGTATACTTCCATTATCCCAAAGGCATTCTCAATGACTCTTCTGGCTCTAGCCAGCCGGTAGTTAAAAACCCTCCTCTCTCGATAACCCCCTCAATAGATGAGTGGATAATAGAGATGGACGAGATGCGCTTTCTGGAGGAAAGAATGCTGACTGAAACAGGTCTGAGGGGGCAAGTAATGACAGCATGACAAAGATGGGAAGTATACAAGACAACATCATTACTGTTAGCAATAATTTAAGAAGATAACCCTGATGAAGCTGGAGGAGAGAGGTAGGGCGTAAGATAGGGGGGAGAGGGTTTTAATGGTCATGGATTGGTAATTGATAGTTAAGTTAAATAAAAAGTAACCCGATAATATGGTCAAACATAAAATGAATCTGTAAATGTTGGATGTGTAATAATTTTTAAAAATGTTGTGTTAAATAAAGATTATTTAAAAAAAAAAAACCCTCCCCTCCGGGCTGAGGGTCCTCTGGGGGAATTGCCTCATCAGGTGCTCGCCCAGACCGAAGGCTTCATCAGCAAGAAAGACGAACGGGAGTCCTTCAACATTGTCTGCATCAGGTGGCAATGGCAGGCCACCAGTCTGGAGATGTTGGGAAAACTCCGTCTGGGTGCGAAGACTTCTCCATCCAACATCTGCCCATTCTTCCCCATGTCCACATAGAGGAACTCATATTGTACCGACACCACCACCATTAACACTATACTATTAAACCCCTTATAATTATAAATAGTAAGACCCCGAATGGGGTGGTGGCACGATGTGGACATGCTTTCCAACGGTAGGCAAAATGGGTTGCCACAGTTTGCCATTCCTGTGGCATTGAAGGAAACTGTGGAATTAAACCAGAAAAAAAATAGTACTTTTGCAAATAAGATTGCAAGCAGATTACACAAAAACTTTCTTGCCCAACATCAGTATAACATTTATTTTAAGGAGTATTTAAAGACAAAAATATAAGGCCCACTTATCACCCCCCCCCCGATGGCCCATTGTAAAAATTTTAAGGTGGGGGTTCGAGCTGAGTTTGGGACCCCCAAAAAAAGCCTATGGCACTCTGCCTGAATTTAAGGACAACAATAACATTTGTACACATTTTAGGGGATGTTTAGGGTAAAGCATTACAATGGAGTTGATAAAATAAATTGTTAAGTGACTAGGCTAGGTGCCCAGGATAGCATGCTGGGGAGGTTAGTGAAGGCAAATATGCATGTAGGCCAAAAAAAGAGCATTAAAAGATTACAGCATGCATGAGGACAAAGAGGACAGTCACAGCATATTACAGTCATGGTAATTTGGGAATGATGAAAGAAATACAACACATTAGCAACCATTAAATACATGGAATGTAATGTTAAAGGAGAAATCTTACCTTAATATAGTCCTTCTGCAGGACCTGAATAATAGCAGAACAGGTCTCTGGGATAATGATCCCCAGAGCCTGGGGGGAGATGCCTGCCGAACTTGAAGTCCTGCAGGCGTCTCCGAGTCGCCAAGTACCGCAACCTAGCGACTAGCCTCTGCTCCAGAGTGATGGCTTGCATAATGCAGGTATCCTGCCTGCTAATATAAGGGGTCAGCAAAGCCAACAGGCAGTGAAAAACGGGGTCCGTCATCCTGACAAAGTTCCTGAAATCATCAGGATTCTTCTTCTGGATCTCACGCAGCAAAGGCATATGTTGCATAACCAATTCTGGAGTAACCAATTCTTGGGCCATGAACTCCTCCTCACCCTGTTCATGGACTGGGCTTGGGTCAAAGTAAGGACCCCAACACCAAGCCCCCATACAGCACTAACTCTACGACGAGTACGTACCCACAACATGGCTTCAAAACGGTCGGCTGGTCAGAACAAACGAACAGAACGCACTGAAGAACAGCAAGACCATTGAAGAGCGAGCTGAAAATCAGGAACAAGCGGACAAGAACGCACTGGAAAACAGATACGAACTGACTAAACGCACTGAAAAACAGATAGAAACCCACAAGCATAAACTGAACAGCAGTCAAACTATCTGAAAAGCTTGAGTCTGAAAAGCATGAATCGTCTCTAACCAAACTTCTACTAACACGTGATAAACACGAGATTAGCAGAAGGAGATCAAAAGGTGGCCCACTTGGTATTGAACTTCCCTTTTATAGTCCCGTCGTACGTGTTGTACGTCACCGCGTTCTCGGCGGTCGGAATTTAGTGTGACCGTGTGTTTGCAAGACAGCTTGAGCGGAATTCCATTGGAATTCCGTCAGAAAAGCCTTCAGAGTTTATTCCGACGGCAAAACCGATCGTGTGTAAAGGGAATTAGAGTCTGAAAAAGACTTGAGACTGGGGCAGAGGTTCACTTTCCAACAGAACAATGACCCTAAACATACAGCCAGAGCTACAATGGAATGGTTTAGATCAAAGCATATTCATGTGTTGGAATGGCCCAGTCAAAGTCTGGACCTAAATTCAATTGTGAATCTGTGGAAAGACGTGAAAATTGCTGTTCACAGATGCTCTCCATCCAATCTGACAGAGCTTGAGCTATTTTGCAAAGAAAATGGCAAACATGTCACTCTCTACATGTGCAAAGCTGGTAGAGACATACCCAAATAAACTTGCAGCTGGAATTGCAGTGAAAAGGTGGATCTACAAAGTATTGACTCAGGGGGGCGGGCTGAAAACAAATGCACGCCACATTTTTCAGATATTTATTTGTAAAAAATGTAGAAAACCATTTATCATTTTCCTTCCACTTCACAATTATGTGCCACTTTGTGTTGATCTATCTTCTATCACATAAAATCCCAATAAAATATATTTGTGTTTTTGGTTGTAACATGAAAAAATGTGGAAAAATCTCAAGGGATATGAATACTTTTTCAAGGCACTGTATATGTGTATATAATATCTTTCTGATGCATTAGATATCCTGCATGTCTTATTATATCAACTTTCTATAGATGTGTTTATTTCATTAGCTACACAAGAGAATTTGTGTTGTTATTTTTTTAAGGTCTTATTTAAAAGACCAAATTAAAGTGCAAACATTTCTAGTAACTATGAATAAAGCTGGAATGAATATCTGACATGGAAGATGACATGGAAAAACGAGTATAACTTGTATTTAATTGCTTTTGTATAGAATAATTCATGTCAGGCTTAACATGATTTCACCATCCAAAAAAAAAAAAAAAAAAACATGGGGAAAACCAGCAAAAGGGTGGGGATCACAGATGTGTAATCACCTCATCTGAATTTGTTGAAGTGACCTAGTAAGCAAACCTAATAATTTAAAACAGGAGTGTACAGTAGAATAAGTCTGGTAACCCATTAGAAGGTGCCTTTCTATTATACCAGCATATAACAAGTGTTACCTAACAACACTTATCATACTCAGTGCTTTGCCTATTTCTCTGTCAATCAATAAAGTTTAAGTAAACCCTAGCAATGAACTTATCTTATTACCCTAATTGTTTCATTTTGTTCCATTAACTACCTCCCCCACATGCTGTATTGACAAATAACAACAGGCAGGATGCTCCAGTGATGGCACGAGAGCCATTTTTACAGGCAGGATGGTCCGTTGTCCTGGGATTATGTCATATGACGTCGTCTCAGTATCACCACGCTTGTGTGCTGTGTTACTGGGACACGGCACAACCCCGATCTCGGTAAAGACCTGATGACATGGCTCTTTAACCATGTGATCAGCTGTGTCCAATCACAGCTAACCACATGTAAACAAGAAATGGCGATTATCGGTTCTCCTTGCCTCACACTGACAGAGTGGGAGGAGAGGATAGCTGATCATCTTCTCACAGGGGAGACCTGTACAGGTAATCAGGGCACTAATCATCAGTGCCCTGATTATCAGTGCAGCCCCAACAGTGCCCATCAGTGATGCCAATCTGTGCCCATCAGTGATGCAATTCAGTGCTGCCTTTCAGTGCCACCTATCAGTGCCACCTATCAGTGCCCATCAGTGCCACATATCAGTGCTGCATATTAGTTCTTTCTCATCAGTGCCACCTTATCAGTGCCTTTCAATGCTATCTCATCAGTGCAGCCTCTTCAGCGCACATCAGTAATGGAGAAAAATTACTTATTTACAAAATGTTCTGACAGAAACAAATTAAATCTTTTTTTTTTTCAAAATATTCTGTATTTTTCATTTAATTTTAACAAAAAAATAAAAAACCCAAGGGTGATTAATCACTACAATACAGGGCACTTCCTTCCCAGCCCAATTTTCAGCTTTCATCGCTCTAGCGCTTTCAGTGACAATTGCGCGGTCATGCTACACTGTACCCAAATGAAATTTTTATCATTTTGTTCGCACAAATAGAGCTTTATTTTGGTGGTATTTATTCACGACTCAGTTTTTTATTTTTTGCAATATAAGCGCAAAAAACGGAAATTTGGAAAAAAAACAATATTTTCTTTTTTCTATTTTAAAAGAAATCCAATAAAATCTAATTTTGTCATAAATTTAAGCCAAAATGTATTCTGCTACATGTTTTTGGTAAAAAAAATTCAGTTAAGTGTATAATAATTGGTTTGTGTGATCACGGACATATGTACACAAATGATCATGTACATATGTGTGCAGGTGATCACGTATATACATGTGCAGATAATCATTGGAACATGTGAATTTAGTGGGACATATGTGGGGGACATGTTTTTATTATTAGGGACATGTGTTTTTATTATTTGGGGACATGTATGTTTTGGGGACATGTATGTTTTGGGGACATATGTGGGGACTGTGTTTATACTGTGTGGTGTGTATTGTGTATTACACTAGACTGGTGATCAGTGAGTAAAAAGCTGTAAAAAACAGCTCATACTCACTGATCATCAGCCGGCTGCAGCGATCTGCTCTCCTCTCCTCAGCGATGACTTCTGTGTGAGGAGAGGAGGAGCCGATTGCCTAGCAACCGGCTGTTTGTTTACATCACATGACGGCCGTGATTGGACACGGCCGTCATGTGATCAGGAGGGCCAATCAGAGAGCCCTCCTGCCGATCTGAGATGCGCCATGTCCGGGTGACATGGGCGCATCGGGATCGCGCCGCTGCGCGGGCACACGCGCGCGAGATCCCACTCCTTCTGATGGACGTTCCTGAACGTCCTATCAGAAGTAGACAGCTCCCACCCGGCCGTATATGTGCATTGGCTGGGTGGGAAGTGGTTAAATACCACCAAAAGAAAGAGCTCTATTTTTGTGCTAAAAATGTAATTTGGGTACAGTGTTGCATGACCGCGCAATTGTCATTCAAAGTGTGACAGCACTGAAAGCTGAAAATTGGCCTGGGCAGGATTGCCCTGTATTTTTTTTTTTTTTTTTTTATCTTTATTTATTTTTTTATCTCAAAATACAAAAAGAGAAACAGAATTAAAAGAAAAAGAATACACATATTTCACGTTTACAAACATTTCTTAATATCTTCTTAATTTATACATACGTCCTCTTAACCTTAGACTCCTTCTATTTTCACCCTCGTCCCTCCTCCCCCTCCCTCCTACCCTTCCCTGCAGATATCGCATAAGGTTCATAGTTTAATTATCTTTACTAGCAAAAGTTATGTTTCCTTAATATTATTGTGTTATTTCCTCTACATATCTCCAGGATTTTTTAAATTTTTTCCAGGGTTCCCACTTCCCTCCGTTACTCTCTTCTACTGTTAGGTCCTCTCCCCCTTCGTTTAGACATTCCATATTTTGTATTTTATTTACTCGGAAGATCCAGTCCTGTATTTTAGGGCTCTCCTTCTCTCTCCATTTTTGCGGGATTAAACTTTTCGCGGTGTCAAGTAATATGGGGATTAGCGAGAATTTATATTGTTTTATGGGTTCATCTATTCCATGGAATAATACAATCCATGGATCTTCTCTTATATCTTTTTTAGTTACCATTTTTATTATATCAATGATCTTTCTCCAATATTCTTTAATAATGGGGCAATCCCACCAAATATGTCCCATAGTCCCAATTTTTTTTACATCCCCGCCAACAATCCGAGGATTGTCCAGCTCCAAATTTACTCAGTTTGTCAGGGGTAGCATACCACCTTGCTAAACATTTATAATTCGTCTCTATTAATTTGTTCTCCACCACCGTGCTGTGAACTAATTTCAATATTTTCTTTTTAATTTGCATACTACATTGTGACCCCAGCTCATTTTCCCATTTTTTAATGTATGCCGGGTCCTCCAGCTCGTCCCCTTCTGAGAGTATTTTGTATATTCGAGCTATATTATTTTTTGATTTTTCTCTCTGACAAAGCCGTTCAATAGGCCTTAGTTCTTCTTCGCCTCGTACTGGTTGGGGAAGTTTTACAACAAACTGACGCAACTGGAGGAACCGCCATTCATCAACCCTCATCAGTTCAGTGTCCGCCCTCAGTGCTTGAAGAGTGACTAATTGGCCCTTCACTAATATATCTTTTAGTTGTGCATTATTTTTTCTTATCCAGTTACCTCCCACTTCCAATTTTCCAGGTAAAAAATAGTCATTCTCTTTCAAAAAAATCAAAGGTGAGTTGTATTCCCATTTATTTTGTGTATGGGTCTGGTCCCAAATTTTAAGTGCATATCGTGTTATTTCGTGTGTGTTATGTCCTAATGTCCTATATTGTGGAGGATTCCATATTATTCTCCCTAAATGTGCTTGGCTGATTGCCTTCTCTAAACTAACTCATCTCTTGTCATTTGCCTCTTTCGCCCACTCCACCACCCGTGTAAGTACCACCGCAGTGTGATATTTTTTTACATCCGGGAGTGCTAACCCCCCTTGTTTTTTCCCCCTCCTTAACACCGCGAAAGCGATTCTTGGCTTTTTATATTGCCATATATACTTAGAGATCATATTTCTTAATATTTTAAAAAAAGGCCGAGGGGAGTGAGATAGGCAGCATTTGGAACTTATATATGATCTTCGGAACCAAAATCATTTTTACCACATTTATGCGTCCTAACCATGAGAGAGGACTTGTTGAAATTTTCTTTATTTCTCGTTTAATTTCATCTAATAATGGAATATAGTTATTCAAATATATTTTCCTAATCGTATCTGAGAGAGTGACTCCTAGTATTTAATCTCCTTACGCCAGGGAAAATGGAATTCTGCGCGGAGTTTCTCCTCTTCCATATTACTAATGTTGATGTTTAAAACTTCCGACTTGCCCAGATTTATCTTCAAGTTTGATATTTTGCCAAAATTTTCCAGCATCCTCAACAGGTTTGGAATTGTTGTCCTAGGGTTGGTAATGAAAAAGAGCACATCGTCCGCATATGCTGCGAGTTTGTGCTCTTCCTCTCCAACCCTGATCCCTTTTATATCTGGGTTATTTCGAACGGAGGCCAATAGGGGTTCAAGAGACAATGCAAACAGAAGGGGTGATAATGGGCACCCCTGTCTGGTGCCATTTCCCATTTGAAACTGTGCAGATGATTCTCCGTTAACTTTTACCCCCGCTTGCGGGTGGTTATAGAGTACTTTGATCCACTGGATCATCCTCGGGCCCAAACCCATGACTTCTAGAGTTTCTATCATGAGTCCCCAGTCTACCCTGTCGAATGCTTTCTCGGCATCCATTGACAGGAATAGACCTGGGGACCCATTGTTTTTTAGGGCCTGTAGGAGGAGCAATGCCCTCACCCCATTATCCCTGCCTTCTCTCTCGGGTATGAACCCTACTTGATCTGGATGTACCAATTCTGTCATTTATTCCTTTAATCTAGATGCCAGGACTTTAGCGTATAGATTTATATCTGCATTTAGTAAGGCTATCGGCCTATAGTTAGAGCAGAGTAAGTGATCCTTACCCTCCTTTGGGATCAACGTGATTGAAGCACGCAGGGCCTCTCTCCCCATTTCATATTTTGTCCCTAAGCCATTCAAATATTTGCAAAGCTTAGGGACTAAGATCTCTTTATATTTTTTAAAATAAGTAATCGAAAACCCGTCTGGCCCCGGGCTTTTACCCGATGCTGTATCTTTTAATGCATTATAGATCTCCTCCTCTGTAATAGGTCTGTCCATATTATGACTGTCAATATCTGTTAGGCGTGGTAGTTTTGCTTTATACAAAAATTCTTTGCTATTCCCCTTTTCCCCTTTGCCTTGTGCCCCTTTCTGGCCTACATTATACAAAGCTTCGTAATATTGCTTAAAGGCCTCCGCAATTTCCTTAGTTGTATAAACCGTCTTCCCATTTTTATCCTGTATTTTTTCAATGAAATTAATCTCTCTCTTCTTTTTCACCTGTCGAGCCAAGTATTTACCTGTTTTATTTTCTCCCAAGTACCTCTCTCTGACTCTCCCCTCTAATACCCTCCTTGCTTCCTGATCATACATATCTTTTAGTTCCTCTCGCTTGTTGTTCAATAAATGAAAAAGTTCCTGATGTTGCTCATTTTGTTTTTTTTGTTCCTGTTCCAATCTATGGACCTCCTTTATTAATTTTTCTCTTTTCTCTAAACTTTCTTTTTTTTTTCTTGTCCCTATGGAGATGAGGATACCCCTAACATATGCTTTGTGTCCCTCCCAAAGGGAGGCCTCCGTTATCTCACCAGTGTCATTCGTTAAGAAATAGAATTCTATTTCTTTCCGTATTATTTCTGCGATTTTTTTTGTCCTGTATAAGGTTCTCATTTAATCGCCAAGTAAATGGATGTCTATGTATTCCAGGTATCCTCATCTTCATTAACACCGGGGAGTGGTCTGATAGGGATATTATTCCTATCTCTGTTTCCATCACGGTCTCAAGCAATCTATGGTCGACCATTATATAATCCAGCCTGGAGTGCGTCCCGTGCACTGGGGAAAAAAAAGTGTAGTCTTTTGTTTTTTCATGTTGTATCCTCCAAGCATCTATCAATTGATTTTGTCTAAGTCAGAGTTTTAATGCTTTCATATTTTTCCCACTTATCCCCCTTGCACGAGACGTACTATCCAGTGATGGATCCATACCAAAGTTGAAATCACCCGCCAATATTACGTCTCCTGTTTTAAAGTTTGCAAGACTCTTCAAAATTTGTTTCAGATATCTAGTAGGATTTTCATTTGGGCCGTATACATTGGCCAAGGTAAAAATCCTATCCCCGAGTTTTCCTTTCAAGAACAGATATCGGCCCTCTGGATCCGTCAGCCTATCTATCACGGTGAACTTTGTATGTTTCTCAAACCCGATTGCCACTCCCTTGGCCCTCCTTATTGGGGAATCTCCATAGAACCAGTTCGGGAAGTTATCAGAAAACAGCTTAACATTTGTGTCCTGAGTTAGATGGGTCTCTTGCAGAAACACCACCTCTGCTTTATATTGCTGTAATTCCTGTAGTAGTTTATATCTCTTTATAGGCGAATTTAGGCCTTTAACATTATATGACACAAATTTCACTTCTGTCATCTGAGGCTCCCAAAGGAGGTACTTAGTCCCCCCCTTTTAATCCTGTAAGTCATTAGAACCCCCTTTTCTTTTTTTTTCCCTTTTCTTCTTCTGCAAGGAATATCTTTTCCCCCCCTTCCCTCCAACCTCCTCCCGCCCCCCCTTCCATCCCTCCCTCCCCCTCTGGCCCCATCCCGGCCTTTGCTTTGCATTGTGGACCTCACTCCCTTCTGCAAGCAATATCTATCAGGTTATGGCTCAGGCTGCGGCACTCCCCCTCTGTAATCCCGATCCCCTTCGCCCGTTTGGGAGAAGGGGTACACCCTCTACAGATTAGGAGTGATGGAGCCAGAGCCCCGCCCAATCCCTCCATCACACTATCCCCCCTCCGCCTGCTTCCCCCCGACACCCCCCCCCCCTGACAGACAAAAAAAAGAGAAAATCTCGATTAAACCAGAGCAGAGAGAAAACAAAAAAATCAAAGACCAAAAAAAAAAAAAAACACCTACAAAGAAGTCCACAAGAAAAAAAAGGGGAAGAAAAAAACAAAAATCTCAAAAGCAGTCATATTCCCCCCCCCCCTTCCCCCATCATTACTTATTGCTATATTTCACGGGGGTCTAAGGGTATCTTGGGGGTTGGTATTCCCACTTGATTACAGAAGTCCTCCAGTTCGTCCAGAAACTTTAATCTAATAGTTCTTCCCTCTTTCTGCACCATAAGGGCTGCCGGGAACCCCCAGCTGTATCTTATATTTGCTCATCTCATTTGTTCCAATAAGGGTTTTAATCGTCTTCTCCGTGCTAAAGTTCCCGACGACAGGTCTGAAAAAACCTGTAGCGTTGTCCCTTCATATTGAACTGGGGGTAGACCTCTGAGTTTGCTCCAAATCTTAGCTTTGTCTTCATAGAGATGGAATTTTATAATCACGTCTCTTGGTACCTCTTCCTTTATTCCTGGGGGTTTCCTCACTCTGTGCACACGATCTATCTTTAACTCTGCCCCTTCTTCTCTTCCAAGTATAGGATTAAATATCTTTCCCATTTTTGCTCCTAAGTCTTCTCCCTGTTGTTCTGGTAAAGCTCTGATCCTCAGGTTTTGGCGTCGATTTTGATTCTCCTGTTCCTCCATTTTATAGAGGATATCACTGTGTGCCTCTTGCATTTTTTTTGCCTGCGTTTTTAGGTCTAGTATCTCCTGGGCCTGTCTACTTGTTTGTTCTTCGACTTCCTCTACTCTTCTTAGCAAATGCCCCATGTCCGTCCTTACTGTTAAAATTTCAGCTTTGATTGTGTTTTCTAATTTCATGAACATTTCCATCATTTCGCTTTTGGTTGGTATTTGGGATATATCCCTCCGCTCCTTTCTTCTGCCCTCCATGTCTGAGTCCCTCTCCTCCCCTGAGGTGTCTCCCCGTGTCTCTTCTAATTTTCCAGTGTCTTTCCTCCTCTCCTTAGCACCCTGTTTTCTTTCTATACCGGGGCTTTTTTGGCTTGTTTCCTTGAGGTATTTCTGGATCGTGCTGGTATTTAAGCTCTCCCTCGGGGCTTTAGGATCATTCGTTTTTTGATTTCTTCCCTTCATGTTGCCACTCTTTATTTTTCTCTTCATCAGCTTTCCCCTTTATTTAACTATTTCCAACGGACAGGGGAGGGAAGCAAGGCCGCAAACAACACTCCTTTCTTAATGTCCTACCAGGACCGTCTATTAATATCTATAGGAATCAGGGTTTAAATTCCCTTCCTTAGAAATGTATGTGTTAGTGTTTCACTGGTAGCTCTGACCTCAGCCCACCAATCCGCCTGCTCTTTACCACTCCGTTTGCATCCCTTTATACATAGTCCTTTACGTTTTGCATCACACTCTATGGTGCATTGGTGTATCTGCTGCGGGTATACAATTTTAGGGAGAGATCACTCAGTACTTATATGAGGTGCAGTCAATCATTATCAAATCAAAATAAATGCCAACCATTTATTCGACACACCCCCTTTCTTTCCTTTCAACACTGCCGTCTCGTCTTTCTGATGAGTGTTTAGTCTATAATGCATACGTTTTTTAGGCACAGCAAAAACCTATTTTAACTTAAGCTTAATTGATTTCAAAGCTCAAGAGAGAGGAAGAAAAAAAAAAAAAGATCAACCGACGACAGACCAAAGGAAAACAGTTCGTAGTGTAATAACGTTCGTTTCAGGGCCTCAGCATATATTTTCAAGGAGTGCTTATTTATCAGCTCTTCTTAATCCTTCCATTTAGTAACTGTCCTTGACATACAGAGAGACTCCTCACTGCTTTCAAACACACTCCTTCCACATTCCTGAGTTCAGGGCCCCAAATCCATATTTATTACACTTCTATATTGCTTCTGTTGTTCTATCCGTGTATCTCCAGTTTTTACAGACCACACATTCAAATCAAGTAAGAAGGGGTACTCTTAGTCTGACCTGTTCGTAGCTGTCCATAGTTCTTCCCTTCTTTTCCTCCTTCTGGACTCCACGGTCCACTGGAAAGGTATGACAACAGAGGGCAGCGTGGGGGGGGGATCCGGGGGGGTCCGCACGCTCCGGCGGGGTCCTCCGTCTGCCGTCAATGCAAGGCTCCGGGTCTCGTTAGTGCTGTCAGGCAACTATTCTTCAGCTGTTCCTCAGCTGGTATAGTTCGTGCGGCGTGCGGCGGGCAAGGAAGCATGAACGGTGGGGTCAGAGTGACGTCATTACGGAGCGTTGCGCTCTCTCACAGCGCTCGGCTCCAGCTGGCTCGGCGGGGCTTCCTCCATCTACTCGTGTGAGTGCCGCCGACTGGCCCCTCCCCTCTCACGTACGCTCCATCATTCCCTCCAGCGGATTGCCCTGTATTGAAGAGG
This sequence comes from Lithobates pipiens, assembly GCF_037356315.1. Lineage (NCBI taxonomy): Eukaryota > Metazoa > Chordata > Amphibia > Anura > Ranidae > Lithobates > Lithobates pipiens. The sequence goes on along the minus strand of NW_027507764.1, from coordinate 343,211,402 downwards.
TTAAATATACCATTTCTATAAGTGCAAAAAAGTACCTGTTGATCCTGCCACAAATCCTGTGAGCACATGACGTTTTGCCTGTGCTGTGTTCAGTTAGCATTGTTCCAAACACTCTCTGTGAACTACAAACCACCTCCCCCATATGTTATAGAGGAGAGGGAGAGGTGTTCTGCATCCTTGTCTTGGGTTTATATGGGTAGGAAGTGAGTTAATGACCAGGTGAAGATAAAGCCAAAAAAAGCCAAAAAAGTGTTATGCTGCAAGGACTAAACTATGACATTATCAGTAGCTACCTGTGCACTGGGAGCAAACAAACAAACTGAACTTCAATGCGCTACAGACTCCCATCAGCAGGGCGAGTGGGAGTGCCAGCAGCACCCAATAGACTGTGTAGGAAATTGACTTAGTCACTCTCTTGGGTGCTAAGCCGTTGTAATATCCTTATTCACAAACAAACGCATGAATGACTTAAGTTGGTGTTCTGTCATTCTCTGAGGAAAAGGGCTTGACCCTCAAAATTCACTAGCTGTTCTTGGATGCTATGAGGTCTTCCCATGCCATCAGTTGAGTATGGTGGATTTTGAGATGGTCTTATCTTTTTATATAGACTAGATTGTGCATGACATGCATTTGTGAATATTCACTTGTCATTTATCTTTCTAATAAAATTGAGTTATGGTAATGCACTAGGTCGGTGCGCCCTCTATTGTTGTTTTCTAGTTTGCCTAAGGCCGCGTACACACGGGCGGATTGTATGGCCTACTTAGTCCGTCATACAATCCGACGGACAGTCCGTCATACTTTTGAATGAACGGACTTGACCACACACGGATGCACAAACAGTCCGTCGAAAGCTTGCGCGATGACGTGTACAGCACGTACGACGGGACTAGAAATAGGAAGTCCAATACACAGCAATGCAACCTTCCGCCGTGTAAATCCTTTCTGAGCATGCGCCATTCTTAGTCCGTCGAACTAGCCTACTCACGAGCGGATTGTCCGCTGAAACCAAAGTATGACGGACAGAATTACGGAAATTCCGAAATACTTAGTACGCCAGACTGCACGCTGAAAAAGTCCGCTGAAGCCCACACACGAGTGGACTGTCCGCTGAAATGTGTTTCGGCGGACTAAGTAGGCCATACAGTCCGCCCGTGTGTACGCGGCATAAGAATACCCACAGTCCTGAGAAGGCAGCAAGACGATTGTGTTCTAAACCTATTGGATTAGTTAAGAGGAGAGTCCTTTTAATTTCTAAACATCACAACTGAGAGAAGGAGGTTAAATTTTTAACACACACAGTTTTTGACAAGTCCTTAAAAGACAAAAAAAAAACAAATTGTCAATCCCATCAATCATCCAGCAATGTAGATCCACGGCAATCATGCTCTCTGGTGCCTGTCAACCTGTCAAAAGAAAAAAAAATGCCACCAGCCAACATGATCTTACCCCGATTACTGTTCACTCACTCACAACTCACAAGCCTCACCCGAGCACAGGGTCAGTGGAGGGATTATATGGACAAAAATGTTAACTTGCCAACTGTCAGTATTTTTACTGGTAGCTAATAAATAATGAGCATTTTTCTCCTGCCAGTATTGTGACAGGAAAAGGTTGAAAATATGGCTGTGACTCCTGTCTCCTGTCCTGCCGAGGGCTTTCACACTGGAGCGGTGCGCTGGCAGGACGCTAAAAAAAGTCCTGCTAGCAGCATCTTTGGAGCGGTGAAGGAGCGGTGTGTATACCGCTCCTTCGCCGCTCCTGCCCATTGAAATGAATGGGGCAGCGCGGCTATACCGGCAGCATGGCGGCACTTTACTGCCGACGCACCCACCTCCCCAGTGTGAAAGGAGCCTTAGTGTCACTGTGAGAGTAAATTTCTTGTAAAATAAGAAATATGTTTTTTGCCTTAATATCTACCTTAAATCACATTGCTAATTCCATATTGTACTTGTCTGTAGCCTAAATTCCAAAAATGTTGCTTAGAACTGTAATTGTTTAACTAATTAGAAATGCCAGTAAAAACTTTGCTGTGCCAGTAAATTTTGCGTACATATCACTGGTATGTAAATCTTACATATTACTTCCTGGTATTTCCCTATACTTACAGGCTAAGGTGCTATAGAAAATCTGATGTACCGCAATTTCTAAATTTGGGACTTAATTATGATCAGCTCTAGCTACACCTCTGTGCTTTTTTATGACTCCATCTCTCAGACACAGCTGCCTATTTAAGTAATTTATCTCATATAGATGCATCTATTACAAAGACATCAGTTTATGGATGAGTGTCCTGGAATGGTGTAACTATTCGGTATTTGTAGTTACCTGGATACATAAAAATCCCATATTACAGTTGAGATCTACTATTTTAGGCTTGTGCCATTTATAAATGTGTTTTTTGTTTTTTTAATCGCCGTTAGCTTACATTTCTAAATTAAATAATTGCTAATCAGAACTGTATAAGATGTACAGAATATGAACTTTGAAGACCTATATTAACATGGGACATTTTTAAAGATATAGACTATTTTTGAGGCTTTTATTGGATAAGAATGGCAACTTTAGAAAATAGATGCATTTTGTCTGTTTTGTATTTATGGTAGTGATTAAGATGCCGGTGCTGGATTAAAAAAATTCAGTTAGACCCCTTTCACACTGAGGCGCTTTACAGCCACTATAGCGCTATAAATAGTGCCTGCAAAGCACCTGTAAAGCGACTCTCCTGTCACTCCAATCCGAAAGCTCAAGGGCTTTCACACTGGAGCGGTGCGCTGGCAGGATGTCAAAAGAAAGTCCTGCAAGCAGCATCTTTGAGGCGGTTTAGGAGCAGTGTATACACCGCTCTTAAAGCACCCCTGTGCATTGAAACCAATTGACAGTCCTGCCAAAGCTTTTAACACTTTTTCAGCCACTAGCAGGGGTTAAAAGTGCCCCGCTAGCAGGCAAAAAAGAGCCGCTAAAACGATGGTAAAGCGCCACTAAAATACTGCCGACTCCCCCAAATCACCGGGACCAGATGGCTTGCACCCAAGGGTACTTAGAGAACTCAGTCAAGTAATTACCAGACCATTGTTCCTTATTTTTACTGACAGTCTACTGACTGGAATGGTACCAGTTGATTGGAGAAAAGCCAATGTAGCACCAATGTTTAAAAATGGCCCAAAATACATCCCTGGGAATTACACACCAGGTAGCCTAACATCAATAGTATGCAAGCTCTTGGAGGGGATGGTAAGGGACTATATACAAGATTTTAGTAATGAAAACGGTATCGTTAGCAGTAATTAGCATGGATTCATGAAGAATCATTCTTGCCAAGCCAATCTATTAACCTTCTATGAGGAGGTGAGTTGCCATCTAGATAAAGGAAGGCCCGTAGACGTGGCGTATCTGGATTTTGCAAAAGCATTTGACACTGTTCCCCATAAACGTTTACTGTACAAAATAAGGTCTGTTGGGATGGACCATAGAGTGAGTACATGGATTTAAAACTGGCTACAAGGGTGAGTTCAGAGGGTGGTGATAAATGGGGAGTACTCAGAATGGTCAGGGGTGGGTAGTGGGGTCCCCCAGGGTTCTGTGCTGGGACCAATCAATTTAATTTGTTCATAAATGACCAAAAGGAGGGGGTAAACAGTTCAAACAGTTCAATCTCTGTATTTGCGGATGATACTAAGCTAAGCAGGGCAATAACTTCTGAGGATGTGGAAGCCTTGCAAAAAAAGATCTGAACAAATGAATGGGGTGGGCGACTACATGGCAAATGAGGTTTAATGTAGAAAAATGTAAAATAATGCATTTGGGATGCAAAAATATGAATGTAAGCTATACACTGGGGGGAGAACCTCTAGGGGAATCTAGGATGGAAAAGGACCCGGGGGTCCTAGTAGAGGATAGGCCCAGCAGTGGCATGTAATGCCAAGCTGCTGCTAACAAAGCAAACAGAATATTGGCATGCATTAAAAAGTGGATCAACTTCAGAGATAAAAAGATAATTCTCCCGCTCTACAAGACTCTGGTCCAGCCACACCTAGAGTATCCTGTTCAGTTCTGGGCACCAGCCCTCAGGAAGGATGTACTGGAAATGGAGTACAAAGAAGGGTAACTAAGTTAATAAAGGGTCTGGAGGATGTTAGTTATGAGGAAAGGTTGCGAACACTGAACTTATTCTGTCTGGAGAAGAGACGCTTGAGAGGGGATATGATTTAAATTTACAAACACCACAATAGGGATAAAAGATTTTTTTACAGAAGGGAGTTTAACAAGACACATGGCCACTCATTAAGATTAGAGGAAAAGAGGTTTTAACCTTAAACTACGTGGAGGGTTCTTTACTGTAAGAACGGCAAGGATGTGGAATTCCCTTCCACAGGCGGTGGTCTCAGCGGGGATTATAATGTAATACTGACATATAATCAAACACATAGATTAGACTTGATGGACTTGTGCCTTTTTTTCAACCTTACCTACTATGTAACCAGTGCAAAAGGGGTCTTATGCAGAAGATATACAGATGCTGCAGTAACACATTATAACATTTACAGTAAATCTGCCAATAGTATAACTCCACTTTTGTTGAAAAAACGTCCCCTGGTTACTTACATACATTTAAAGGATTTTAGCAAACTTCTTCACAATTTTGTACATGTTGTTTGTATTGGAAATAACATATAGCTTTAAGACACTCTTCAGATGGAGTGAAATCCATCAAGCAGATCCATCTGCTCAGTGGGGGATCTCTCCACAAATCCCCACTGAGCAGTCAGATGACAGGTCCGTGTCCTCTCCGCTATGCAGAGCAGACACAGACAAAGTCTGCTGTTCTCTATGGGGCGGTCAGATGGAAACAGACTGCCTGTCCATTTCCATCTGACTGCAATCCAATCTCCTGGAGGGTTGGCGAGCGCATCTCCATGCGTCTGTTTTTAGCAGACTGGATCAGATCCATAGAGGATAGTCTGATCGGGTCTGCCTGAACCACGGACAGGCGGACACGATCGGTTCGCTGGAGTGGAAGGGGCCTTAGTCAGTTCTTACTTTCCACAACCACTTGCATGATCAGTACCAATGTTATAAAAAGGAAACATTGGGGTTGATTTACTAAAACTGGAGCGTGCAGAATCTGGAGCAGCTGTGCATGGTATCAGCTTCTAACTTCAACTTGTTCAATTAAGCTTTGACAAAAAAAATTGGAAACTGATTGATTTTGCACACTCCAGTTTTAGTAAATCAATATTGGGAGCATCAGTAAGCAACTCACACATGGCACTTTGAGTGCTGGTTCACACCTACTGTATGGCAATTCTATGCTGATCAAATGCAATCTGAAAAGCATAGATTCGTATGTCATCTAAAAAAGCATTATTTCCAATGGTCATTCACATCCATGTGGTGCGACTTTGATACGGTTAAACAAAGGGTCCTGTGGAAGTTTAGTACTGGTGCGGTGCAAATTCAATCTCCAGCTATGCCCAGTCCCCTCAGAAATTGCATTCATTTTACACCTGTCACAACAGAAATTGCACTGTGAAATTACATCAAATTTGCATCGCATTAGTGTGAACCAGCACTTAAAGTGATTGTAAAGTCAGAATGTTTTTTATCTTAATGTGTTCTATGCATTAAGATAAAAAGCCTTCTGTGTGCAGCAGCCCCCCTCAGTCCCCCCAATACTTACCTGAGTATCCAGGGATGTCCACGAGTGAATTGCCCCCCCCCCCCCCGGGACTCTCCATCCTGATTGGCTGAGACATGCCATTTGCTTCCACTGCTGTCAATCAAACTCAGTTAGCCAATCAGGAGAGAGAGGGGGCAGAGCCCAACTGTAGATCCATGTCTGAATGGATAGCTGGAGCTTGAGTCCTCTCATAGCAAGCTGCTTGCTGTGGGGGCACTCGACAGGGAGAAGGGGCCAGGAGCTCAAGCCAGGGACCCGAGAAGAGGAAGATCTGGGCTACTCCCTGCACAGAGCAGGTAAGTATAAAATCTTAGTTATTTTTATTTATTTTTTAAATTCTTTTTATTTAAATGTTCAACATAGTATAAGCATAGTAACAACACACAAAAGCAAAAAAAGCAAAAACACAAAACATAAATGAGTCATACATCAGCACAAGTTGCCAGCATGGCCCAATGGATAATGAGAATCTATGTCAGGGTAAGGGCCCACAACAGTTTCACATAAAGAATTCGTATTTTCCCATATTAATATAATATGTAACTGACTACGGTATCCAGATATATAATCAACCCTTCACACATGGAACTCACAATTTATACTAACTGATACTGAACCCCATCATAACATAAAGCACTACATGCATTAATGTTTGTTATTTTAATAGAAAAAGAAAACAAGACTTTACAATCACTTTAACCGATTCCCGACCAGCCGCCGCAGTTGTACTGTGGCAGGTTGGCTCCCCTGGGTGAAACAACATTACCTTACATCACTTCGCCTTTTGGCCACTAGGGGGTGCGCGCTCGCCCCCGGAGCTGATGCTAATGCCCGGGCACTAATGCGCGATGACCGCCAGGCATCCGCGATCGCTCGTGACAGAGATCCCGGGTCTCTCAGAGGAGAGGAGGCAGATTGTGTATTCATACTATGTATGAACACCGATCTCTCTCTCCTCCTAGTCAGTCCCACTCCCCCCACAGTTAGAACACACACTAGGGAACACAATTAACCCCTTGCTCGCCCCCTAGTGTTAACCCCTTCCATAAATCTATCCCCTATTTTGTAGACGCTATATTTGCACAAACCAATCAATATATGCTTATTGCGATTTTTTTTTTACCAAAAATATGTAGAAGAATACATATCGGCCTGAACTGAGGAAAACATTTTTTATTTTTTTTTTATTTGGGATATTTATTATAGCAAAAAGTAAAAGATATTGTGTGTTTTTTTCAAAATTGTCGGTTTTCTTTTGTTTATAGTGCAAAAATGTAAAACCGCAGAGGTGATCAAATACCACCAAAAGAAAGCTATATTTGTGGAAACAAAAATAAGGTCAATTTTGTTTGGGTACAATGTCACACGACCACGCGATTGTCAGTTAAAGCAACGCAGTGCCGTATCACAAAAAATGGCCTGGTCATTGAGCAGCCAAATCTTTCGAGGCTGAAGTGGTTAAATTAAATGTTAGTTTCCTTTTTGAAAAACAAACACTCTATGCAGTCACTATACAAAATAGCATCAATCTAAGCTAATCATATTTTAAAATTCTCTTCATACAAACATTCTTCGATCACTTAAATAACTTTACCGATGTCATTTGAAAGTAATTAAAATTCTGTTTGCTTTTAACAATTGATTTTGAAACAAATGGACCTTCCCAAATTAAAATCACATACACTGCTAGAAATTTGTTTGTTCCAGGAAAATTTTACATCCGTCTCCTTTGAATTTTCTCATCACTGAAAACGGATATCGATATGACTCACCTAATGATTCGAAAATTAAATAAACGTTCTTGAGACTAAAAAGTTCAAACTAAATTCTGCAAGTGTATGGCCAGCTTAACCCTTTATTGCTGTATACCAACAGAGTACACAACATCCCTAACAAAGACATGTTTGAATTTTTTTTGCCCAATTTTAGTTGAAATTGAAGAGTGTTTTTTCAACACTTAATTATATTAAAAACAAAAACTCTTTTGTAGAAAATATACAGTATAGGCAGTATATGCAGTCTTTTTTTTTTTTTTTTTATAAATGTGGCTTTACCCCTCATATTTTAGTTTTGGGTAGATGCCCTCTGATTAAGTCACCTCTATCTTTCTGATACTTCGGCAGCAAGATTTCTATATCCACGTTAATCTGCCTCCGGATAATGAGCAGGGCCTGTCGGTATTAAAAGACAATCTCATGATCTATCTGTTGTCAACTAGATCAGATTATTGTCTTCTGTCTATGACAAGCCTGCAAATGCAATCAGGCAAAATTCATAAGGACTACTGCTATTGAGTAGGTAAGAAAAGCTTGCCACTTTATATTGTTTCTTCTGCAGATAAGTTGGCACTGGAGATGTCATAAAAGGTTTTATAGTATTCAGTTTCAGTATTCTTCCAGAAGCTACTACGCTGAAAAAAACGGCGTGGGGGTCCCCCAAAAATCCATACCAGACCCCTATCCGAGCACGCAGCCCGGCCGGTCAGGAAAGGGGGATGCTGGGGCTGTGACATCATAAGGGTCGGGGTCACCATGTGAAATCAACCAGTGACCCCGCCCCTTGTCCCTATATAAGTCGCCACACAACATGTCCCTGGCATTGCAGCCAGAGAGAGCGTTGAGTCAACATCTCAAGGAGAAAGAAGAAGAACAGAAGAAGAGAAGGCAGTGGTGACAGAAGACAGGGCCACCGCTAGTAAAAGAGCTGGAAGAAGGAGCGGAGGCCCGGCAAGAAGAACCCAAGAGGGGGACAAGACCCCTGAAGTCGGAAGAAGAGGCGGCGGCAACAGAAGACTGGGCCACCGCTAGTAAAAGAGCTAAAGGAAGAAAGCGGAGGCCCGGCAAGAAGAACCGAAGAGGGAAACAAGACCCCCGAAGTCGGAAGAAGACCCCCGGGCGGCGGGAAAGAAGAGTCAGGCGGGAAGACCCCCACCAGGTGAATGGATAGGGGTACATGGTACCCCAATACTCATTCACATAGGGTGGGGGCCGGTATCTGGGGCCCCCTTCTTAAAGGGGGCTCCCAGATTCCAATAAGCCCCCCGCCCGCAGACCCCAACAACCAACGGCCAGGGTTGTCAGGAAGAGGCTCTTTTCCTCATCAACATGGGGACAAGGTGCTTTGGGGGGGAGGAGCCACAGGGCGCCACCTTCCCCCAAAGCACCCACCCCCCATGTTGAGGGCACGCGGCCTGGTATGGCTCAGGAGGGGGGGCACTCGCTCGTCCCCACCCCCTTTCCTGACCGACCGCCTGTGTGCTCGGATAGGGGTCTGGTATGGATTTTGGGGGGACCCTACGCTGTTTTTTCTGGGTAGGGGCTTCCCCTTAAAATCCCTATTAGACCTAAGGGCCTGGTATGCCCCCCGAAGGCATGCAGGTTTCATTAGCGAGGAGACATTGTCGCCAATCTCTCTCGCTCGCTACTATAGGAAAATTACATTTTCCTATTGCAGCCAGCGTGAGAACCAGCGCGATGGGATCGCGCTGGTTAGAGAAGCCTGTCGCCGGGTACCAGCGCGACAGGATCGCGCTGGAAACACAATATCGGCGGCACCTACTGTAGGCTGTGGCCTAAAACATCACAGCCACTAGGGGCAGTGTTTTGGTGATCAAGCTGAATTGACAGCAGCCTCGTGCTCCATGTGATCCCCCTTTGCCAATGCACTTACCCCTAGGGGTTTAATCTTAGGCGTTGTAAAAGGTTTTTACTGGGAAGTCCTCTTGCACTACAATCATCAGCCCACCAAAGGCGTCTCCACCCAGGAACTTTTGCTTATACTCCACCCAGGATTCCACTTAGGCTCTCAGTCCGTTCATTACCATAATCAGAAAGAGAGAGAGTCCATAGTGTAAACCTGTTTATTTAAAAACCACACTCCACACCCTATAAAAACTGCTTACATTTAAACATTCTTGAGTCATTGCATTAAAATCATTATTATCATCCAGCCGCGATCGGTTAATTCTTACCGCTCTCCTCCTGAAGTGTTCACGGACTAACAGGCAGAGGCCGATGAAACCCGGGATAACCACCGCTGACACTTAGACAATGGATAGCTGCATAGACACACCCATACGCGTTCTTCAGCAGGTGTGTCTATGCAGAGCAGCTTGTCCTTTAAGTATACCCGCACGGCGCAAGGAAGGACTCCTATTCGGCCGCAAAAACTCCGGCCCCTCAGCCACAGCTGATACAGGGGAGCATACTCGTAACAAATCAAATACCCATGCAGGCAAAAACATGTTTTTATATAGCACTGCAGTTAAGCCATCACAGTGTAAAGGTCTAAATCACTGCACACTAGTATGAACATACACGTCAAAACTAATGCTACAGATACATTATAGCAAGTTTTTCTATATATTAGGACAGAAAACGCTATTAGTTATATTGGTTTCAATGCATAAAAAATAATCATAATAATCTTAGGTAGTTATATTCGCCTCCCCACATCACTCAAAGAGAATCAAGAAACCACTGATAAGGACACCCTTACTTCAAAATAAACTTTCCACAATCCTGTACCACCGGCGCGCAGAGGAGTCGCACGCTCACCACCCACACAGCATCAACAGCATATGAATTGGAGAAACTACCGCATGTGATTCATCCCCCGCGTACCGGCGATTACACAAGAACCGTGAATCGAAGAGGACAAAAGATCTCCCCAGGCAGAAAAAATAAATAAAGATAAAAGTGCAGGGCAATGAAATCCTCACTGAAATCAATATACCCCCGAGACCCACATATGATGCTCATCCATTATACTAATAAATAGGCCAAAAACCTCAGAACCTGAATATGGCCCTCTTCCTCAATTGTGATAAAGGAGCTATCATGATTTGGAGAGTCCTCTAAACTGATAATATCTAATCCCACTCAGACAAATCGCAGGCGTGCACATATGACCTTGAGGGAAATCCTTGTTCCCTCTATAGGACTTGGTCTTGGATCTGAGAGCACCCGTTGCTCCAATAGGTTTAATTTCCATTGAAGTACCCCACAGTAAAACTAGTTCTCCTGACAGCAACTACTTCAGACAGAATGATGTTGAAGATTGCAATACTTTCCTGCAAGGGCCCTTTGGTGTCTTTTTTTCAGTTCTTTTTTTTTTACCAGAGATAGGGATACCACATCTATCTCCAAAGTTCAATTTTAAAGTGGTATCCAGTTTCCAGAAAAACTGGGAAGTAGTCCCTCCGAGTTTCACACAAGAGTCACTAAGTGCACAGCAGGAAGTCTTCAGTTTTCTTACACATGGTCAAGTTATTAAGTGTACTTGGTCAAAAGAGGAACGTGTACAATCTTTTCATTTAGCCATCAGGCCCTCAAGAGTCATCCACTCTTGGGTTACCAGTGTGATTAGATTGGCATGCAGGAAGTACGTATTTCTGCTCTACAACAATTGCAAGCCTATTTGACTAGAGGGGTGGCAGCCTTTGGGACAGTTATGCCAGGATTGCTTGTAAGATATAGGTAAGGGATAGCTTGAAGGTCTAGTGCAGCCTTCATTCAACTTTACAAACTAAATATGCGACCAGCAGGAAGACTTCAGTTTTCTTACACATGGTCGAGTTATTAACAGTGTACTTGGTCAAAAGAGGAACATGTACGCTCTTTTCATTTAGCCATCAGGCCCTCAAGAGTCATCCACTCTTGGGTTACCAGGGTGATTAGATTGGCATACAGGAAGTACGCTTTTCTGCTCTGCCTTCATTCAACCTTACAAACGAAATATGCGACCAGCAAGTTTGGGACAAGAGAGATCAATTCTTTCTGGCTTTAGCAGATTTTATTTGATTGTCAGTGTCTCATTTCATTTGTTCTCTTCCTCCCCTATTTTAGCTTTGGTATATCCCATTGTGTGCTGACGTAAGGTGGGCCAGGAAAACTAAAAATTGTTATCAAATACTTATTGTAATTTTCCTTTCCTGGCCCATCCTGATGTTAGCACATGACTTCCTCCCTAGTGGCCTGTCGCAGGCTAAGTTATGGAACATCCTAGCTGGGGGAGGGGCTGTCTTTTATTCAGCTAGGTACAGGTGGTCATGTGGGGCTCCGGAGGAGGGGTTAACCCGTTGTGTGTTGACGTGAGGATGGGCCAGGAAAGAAAAATTATAGTATTTGATAACAATTTTCCGTTATCCTTATCTTGTCAGCTCCCCTGCTGATGTCATAGCGTGGTTCCACTGATTTGCTGCTTTACATTTTAACCAATGCTTGCCCCAGCACTGCACCCTTTGTTACAGTGTGAGAGATTGCCAGTAGACTTTATTATGTCTTGACTCAGACTGATTTCTGGCAAGATTTGAAAGAGTAGAGAAACATGAAGTGAATGATTTGAGACTTTTAAAATAGGTGGTTTAAATTAAAAAGGGGTCATATTAGTTGAGTTTTAGCCACTTCTAAACTTCCTTCACTCAAAACATTTTAGATGGTGTTCATTTTAGTTAATATAGTAACATACATACTTATCAATTGATTGTGAGCATCAATGCTATTTTCTTGTATACACTCATCTGCCCAAATATTTCAAGGGTTAGGCAATTACCAGAAAGCAGTCAGTTCCCTTGAGCTGTACATACCCCATTAACTGCACGTCTGGGATGTAAAAAAAGGTAGCCTACACACTTTATAACAATACATAAAGAAAAACCATGCAAATATGAAAAAAATAAACTGAAAATAAAAATAAGTTGCAAACATAATAGGGGATATCATCTTAAAATACAAAAAATATAAATTCACAGTGTTGCGCTAAAAAAATTACATTGAAATTTCCACTATTGGTGGTAGTTTCATACTTGTATGTTTCTGAGCACAACATGGTGAATTTACATAACAATATCTATCTATATCTATATCTATAACTATCTATATCTATAACTCTCTCTCTCTCTCTATATATATACTGTATATACAGTCAGGTCCATAAATATTGGGACATCGACACAATTCTTATCTTTTTGGCTCTCTACACCACCACAATGGATTTTGCAGACTTTCAGCTTTATTTTGAGGGTATTTACATCCAAATCAGGTGAACGGTGTAGCAATTACAACAGTTTGTATATGTGCCTCCCGCTTTTTAAGGGACCAAAAGTAATGGGACAATTAGCTGCTCAGCTGTTCCATGGCCAGGTGTGTGTTATTTCCTCATTATCCTATTTACAAGGAGCAGATAAAAGGCCCAGAGTTAATTTCAAGTGCGCTATTTGGATTAGGAATCTGTTGCTGTCAACTCTCAATATGAGATCCAAAAAGCTGTCAGTGAAGCAAGCCATCATTAGGCTGGAAAAAAAAAAACATCAGAGAGATAGCAAAAAAAATTAGGTGTGGCCAAATCAACTATTTGGAACATCCTTAAAAAGAAAGAACGCACTGGTGAGCTCAGCAAACAGCAAAAGAACGGAAGACCACGGAAAACAACTGAGGTGGAGGACTGAAGAATTCTTTCCCTGGTGAAGAAAACACCCTTCACAACAGTTGGCCAGATCAAGAACACTCTCCAGGAGGTAGGTGTATGTGTCAAAGTCAACAATCAAGAGAAGACTTCACCAGAGTGAATACAGAGGGTTCCCCACAAGACGTAAACCATTGTGAGCCTCAAAAACAGGAAGGCCAGATTAGAGTTTGCCAAACAACATCTGAAAAAGCTTTCACAGTTCTGGAACAACATCCTATGGACAGATGAGACCAAGATCAACTTGTACCAGAATGATGGGAAGAGAAGAGTTTGGAAAAGGAAAGGAATTGCTCATTATCCAAAGCATACCACCTCATCAGTGAAGCATGGTGGCGGTAGTATCATGGCGTGGACATGTATGGCTGCCAATTGAACTGGTTCTCTTTTATTTATTGATGTTGTGACTGCTGACAAAAGCAGCAGGATGAATTCTGAAGTGTTTCAGGCAATAGTATCTGCTTATATTCAGCAAAATGCTTAAGAACTCATTGGATGGTGCTTCACAGTGCAGATGGACAATGACCCGAAGCACACTGCGAAAACAACCAAAGAGTTTAAGGGAAAGAAGTGGAATGTTATGCAATGGCCAAGTCAATCACCTGACCTGAATCCGATTGATCATGCATTTCACTTGCTGAAGACAAAACTGAAGGGAAAATGTTCCAAGAACAAGCAGGAACTGAAGACAGTTGCAGTAGAGGCCTGGCAGAGCATCACCAGGGATGAAACCCAGTGTATGGTGATGTCTATGTGTTCCAGACTTCAGGCTGCAATTGACTGCAAAGGATTTGCAACCAAGTATTAAAAAGTGAAAGTTTGGATAATTGTTAATCTGTCCCATTACTTTTGATCCCTTAAAAAGTAGGAGGCACATATACAAACTGTTGTAATTCCTACCCCGTTCACCTGATTTGGATGTAAATACCCTCAAATTAAAGCTGAAAGTCTGCAGTTAATCTTGCTCATTTCCATTTCAACTCCATTGTGGTGGTGTATAGAGCCAAACAGATTAGAATTGTGTCAATGTCCCAATATTTATGGACCTGACTGTATATATATATATATATATATACATATATATATATATATATATATATATATATATATATATATAATATTTTTGGTCAGTCATAAAGAATATATTGGTTAACCACTTTAGCCCCGGACCAATTTTCAGCCTAAGGACCAGAGGTCTTTTTACAATTTTGCACTGCACTGCTTTAACTGGTAATTGCGCGGTCATGCAATGTTGTACCCAAACGAAATTTGCGTCCTTTTCTTCCCACAAATAGAGCTTTCTTTTGATGGTATTTGATTGCCTCTGCGATTTTCTATTTTTTGCGATATAAATGGAAAAAGACCGAAAATTTAGAGGAAAAAAAATATATTTTCTACTTTTTGTTATAAGAAAAATCTAATAAACTCAATTTTAGTCATACATTTAGGGCAAAATTTATTCAGCCACATGTCTTTAGTAAAAAAATGTCAATAAGCGTGTATTTATTGGTTTGTGCAAAAGTTATAGCGTCTACAAACTAGAGTACATTTTCTGGCATTTACACAGCTTTTAATTTATGACTGCCTATCTCATTTCTTGAGGTGCTAAAATGGCAGGGCAGTACAAACCCCTCCAAATGACCCCATTTTGGAAAGTAGACACCCCAAGGAAATTGCTGAGGGGCATGTTGAGCCCACTGAATATTTTTTTTTTGTCCCAAGGGATTGAATAATGACACAAAAAAATAAAAATAAAAAAGTTTACAAAAAGTTGTCACTAAATGATATATTGCTCACACATGCCATAGTTATATGTGGAATTGCACTCCAAAATATATTCTGCTGCTTCTCCTGAGTACGGGGATACAACATATGTGGGACCTTTTGGGAGTCTAGCCGCGTACGTCACCCCGAAATCCAATCACTGCCTTCAGGATTTCTAAGGGTGCAAATTTTTGATTTCACTCCTCACTACCTATCACAGTTTCGAAGGCCATAAAATGCCAAAATAACACAAAACCCCCCCAAATGACCCCATTTTGGAAAGTAGACACCCCCAAGGAAATTGCTGAGGGGCATGTTGAGCCCATTGAATATTTTTTTTTGTCCCAAGTGATTGAATAATGACACAAAAAAAAAAAGTTTACAAAAAGTTGTCACTAAATGATATATTGCTCACACATGCCATAGTTATATGTGAAATTGCACCCCAAAATATATTTTGCTGCTTCTCCTGAGTACGGGGATACCACATATGTGGGACTTTTTGGGAGTCTAGCTGCGTACGGCACCCCGAAAACCAATCACTGCCTTCAGGGTTTCTAAGGGTGCAAATTTTTGATTTCACTCCTCACTACCTATCACAGTTTCGAAGGCCATAAAATGCCAAAATAACACAAAACCCCCCCAAATGACCCCATTTTGGAAAGTAGACACCCCCAAGGAAATTGCTGAGGGGCATGTTGAGCCCATTGAATATTTTTTTTTGTCCCAAGTGATTGAATAATGACACAAAAAAAAAAAAAGTTTACAAAAAGTTGTCACTAAATGATATATTGCTCACACATGCCATAGTTATATGTGAAATTGCACCCCAAAATATATTTTGCTGCTTCTCCTGAGTACGGGGATACCACATATGTGGGACTTTTTGGGAGTCTAGCTGCGTACGGCACCCCGAAAACCAATCACTGCCTTCAGGGTTTCTAAGGGTGCAAATGTTTGATTTCACTCCTCACTACCTATCACAGTTTCGAAGGCCATAAAATGCCAAAATAACACAAAACCCCCCCAAATGACCCCATTTTGGAAAGTAGACACCCCAAGCTATTTACTGAGAGGCATGTTGAGTCCATGAAATATTTTATATTTTGCCACAAGTTGCAGGAATATTACAATTTTTTTTTTTTTGCACAAAGTTGTCACTAAATGATATATTGCTCACACATGCTATGGGCATAAGTCAAATTACACCCCAAAATAAATTTTGCTGCTTCTCCCGAGTATGGGGATACCACATGTGGGGGACTTTTTGGGAGCCTAGCCATGTACGGGACCCCGAAAACCAAGCACTGCCTTCCGGATTTAAATATAAAACGCTACCAAAAAAAACTGTTAGCGATCGCAGGGATCAGGCCTGACTCTGCGAACGCTGCAGTTATGTGTTTAGTGTTTTAAAAGTGACAGCGATCGATCGATACTGCACTTGGGTGGGCTGGGCGGAGAGGCAAAACGCAGGTGCTAGCAGGTATCTGGGCTGATCCCGCTAACAATGCGTTTTTTTGGAACCCTAAACTGCTGGGGACGCTAGTATAGATCTGATCAGATCAGATATTGATCTGTTCAGATTCTATACCACTACGGGAGGTGTATGCTTTGCGTGTGGGTGTTAGCGGTACTGGCACTAACCTAGCACTGCCTGGGGCCAACGCAGACCCTGACACTAAAACCTAATTGATATCACCCGCTGGGTGATCAGGGGGTTAAACCTTTATTGGGTAATAAATGGTGGGTGCCCTGATGCTATAAAAAGCAAACTAACTAACCAGAGTCACCCGTAACACTTATACAGTGATCACTGGTGAAAGGGTTAACTAGGGGCAATCAGGGGGTTCAAATTTTAATTAGGTAGTATATGGGGGTCCCTGGCGCTATATAAAAACGGGGAACCTAAATAACTAACTGGCTAACCAGCGTCACCAGTAACACTTATACGGTGATCGCTGGTGAAAGGGTTAACCAGGGGCAATCAGGGGGTTAAAACCATTATTGGGTAGTATATGGGGGTACCTAGCGCTATAAAAACCTGGCGGTGAACCTAAAAAAATAACTAGCTACCTAGCGACACTAGTGACACTAATGCAGCGATCAGAAAAATGATCGCTTAGTGACACTGGCAAAAGGGGGTGAAAGGGTTAACTAGGGGCAATCAGGGGGTTAAAACCATTATTGGGTAGTATATGGGGGTACCTAGCGCTATAAAAACCTGGCGGTGAACCTAAAAAAATAACTAGCTACCTAGCGACACTAGTGACACTAATGCAGCGATCAGAAAAATGATCGCTTAGTGACACTGGCAAAAGGGGGTGAAAGGGTTAACTAGAGGCAATCAGGGGGTTAAAACCATTATTGGGTAGTATATCGGGGTACCTAGCGCTATAAAAACCTGGCGGTGAACCTAAAAAAATAACTAGCTACCTAGCGACACTAACGACACTAATGCAGCGATCAGAAAAATGATTGCTTAGTGACACTGGCAAAAGGGGGTGAAAGGGTTAACTAGGGGCAATCAGGGGGTTAAAACCGTTATTGGGTAGTATATTGGGGTACCTAGTGACATAAAAACCTGGCGGTGAACCTAAAAAAATAACTAGCTACCCAGCGACACTAGCGACACTAATGCAGCGATCAGAAAAATGATTGCTTAGTGACACTGGCAAAAGGGGTGAAAGGGTTAACTAGGGGCAATCAGGGGGTTAAAACCGTTATTGGGTAGTATATCGGGGTATCTAGCGCTATAAAAACCTGGCGGTGAACCTAAAAAAATAACTAGCTACCTAGCGACACTAGCGACACTAATGCAGCGATCAGAAAAATGATCGCTTAGTGTCACTCTTTGAATGAAAATTGCAGTCATACAACACCGTATCCAAATGAAATTTTATAATTTTTTCTCCACTAATAGAGCTTTATTTTTAGTGGTATTTGATCACCTCCTGGGTTTTTTATTTTTTTGTTTAAAAAAATAAAAAAAGACAGATTTAAAAAAAAAAATACAAAACCGTTTTATCTTTTGTTAATACATTTTGCAAACAGGTAGTTTTTCTCCTTCATTGGTGTATGCTGATGAGCCTGCACTGATGGGCACCGATAGGCTGCATTGATGGGCACTGATAGGCGGCACTGGTGGGCACTGATATGTGGCATTGGTGGCACTGATGGGTGGCAGTGATGCGCACTAATGGGTGGCAGTGATGGGCGCTGATTGGCACTAGTAGATGACACTGATAGACAGCACTGCTAGGTGGCATTCATGAGGCACTGATTGACACCACTGGTGGGCATTGATAGGTGGTACTTGTGGGCATTGATTGGTGGGCACTGTGGGCACTGATTTGTGGCACTGGCAGGCGGTACTGGTGGGCACATGAGGCTCTTCCTCTTCAGGACCGATCTCCCTGCAAACAGAAGCCGGTGATCTGCTTTTTTTTCTCCTCACGCTTTCAGCGTGAGAAGGAAAAAAAAAGGGGATCGGCCCCTTACCAGATCTGTGATCACCCAAGTCTCATTGATTCGGGTGATCACAGCGTGCGTCCTTCAGGGGGGCATAGCGAGGCTGCAAAGGAGAGGACGTCAATAGACGTACTCCCGGCAAAGCAGATCCACGCTGTAGCCGTCATTGGGCTATAGCGTGGATCTGAAGCAGTTAAAGAAGGCGGTCAAAATCTTTCAGTCTTTCCAGTGGTCACTGGAACAGGAGTAGAGGTGAATTCTCCCAATTTGGATAAAAAAGTTGGCATATTTTTCTTTGGAAATATTTTTTGTCACTTGTTGTCAACCAGCATGTTGTTATGTTTATCTTATTTTGCAAACTGCTCTGCAAAGATGAAAAAAATAAATCTGATCTAATGGTTATGGACACCAGGTAGCAATTATCGTTGTTCCTGTCCTAGTAGTGATTAACACCCCAGTGCTGGATTTTAAAAATTCAGTTATGCAGAAGATATACAGAAGCTGCAGTAACACATTATAACATTTATGTTTATCTATCTATCTATCTATCTATCTATCTATCTATCTATCTATCTATCTATCTATCTATCTATCTATCTATCTATCTATCTATCTATCTTCAGGTACTGACTTCTGATTTACTAATAATCATTTGTGGTAATGTATTTAACACAGATGGAAAAAGAAGATACGTTTTAACAACACAGTTGGAATATTTATACCAATACAAAAGGAAACATGAATGTAACCAGCATGAATGACACCCTGGATGAACCCTCTAGCAGCTATTCGGAATATTCGTACATACATTTTACCATAGTGGCTGCTGTAGCACTATGTCTTTGTATCGTTGGCCTGGTTGGAAATGTTATTGTGTTTTGGTACCTGTGCTTCAAGATCCAGAGAAACAAATACACAGTTTATATCATGAATCTGTCTGTAGCTGATGCTCTGTTTATTATATTTACTACCTTGATTTTGATGAATCAGATACATACAATCAACAGTACAGATCCTGAATTTATAGGGAAGAAGAGTTTTTATTTATTCATAGAAATATTTTATGATACTATGCAGTATTCTGCAATGTATATCCTTACAGCTGTCAGCATGGAACGATGTAGCTCTGTTCTGTTCCCCTTTTGGTACCGAAGCCATCGCCCTAGGCACTTGTCCACTATTATGTGCACTGCTTTTTGGATCCTTGGCTCTTTGGAAAGTCTCCTTGAGAACCTTGTGTGTACAGAAGATGCTTTCTTGGAACAAACCTCACAATGTTCAGCAGTTCAAATAACAGTTTTTAGTTTAGCCATTGGCATCTGCTTACCAATTATGGTCATTTCCAGCTTCACCTTGCTCATCAAAGTAAGGAGCTCATTAAGGCAGCGATACACGCCTAAACTGTACATCATTATCCTTATTGCAGTTCTTGTATTCATCCTATCAGTTCTTCCATTTAGTTTTTTGTCGTTTTTAATTTATTTCAAATTAACATCAACAGATTTGAACACTGTTAGTTTTTTCTATGTAACAATTTATTGCACAGTGCTTAACTGCACCTCCAATCCCTACATTTACTTTATTGTTGGAAGGAAATGGAAACAAAAGACCCCTCACTCGATCCAGGAAGCCCTCCAAAGAGCTTTTAGGGAGGAAGATGATGAGAATGATGACTCAAACAGCAACAAAACAATGAACACATCAAGCTAAACTAACCTTATAGTTGCCTTTTAGATTTTCTTTCAAGAGCAAAGCACACCAACAATTATCTAATTTAACAAAGAGATATGATTCACTCAGAAATTTTAGAATATGAATCCTAAAGTAGGATCTTACTTTATCAAGTGGAAGCCAAACTTCTTCTGTGAAGGGCAAAGACTGGATATGCTAATGATATTGCTTTTCATTTAATATACCTCCAACTGGCTGTCTTTCCTAAACTGAACCTGTTTAGCTAGAGGAAGTGATACTTGGTTGTAAACATATTTAAAAAAAATAACAAACATGTTAGCAGCCCAGATTCACCTCTTTTGGGTTCCCCCCACAGCACTCCTGGCTCCTCTCCCCCACCAAGTGACCCCATGGCAAGCTGCTTGTTATTAGGGCACTCAAATTTGCTCCCTCCTGAGCCCCACTCATGAGTCCATAAGACACGCAGAGTGTGGCTTGGCCCCACCCATTGCTCCCTCCTCACTGGCTTTGATTTCCAGCAGTGAGGGCCAATGAGGAGGGAGAGAGCCGAGAGAGCCTGTGCCCTCGTGCACAGCGCTGGATCGAGATCGGGCTTAGTATATGTGGGGGCTGTGGGAGAGCTACATACTGAAGGTTTTTTTACCTTAATGCAGAGAGTACATTAAGCTAAAAAGCCTTCAGGCTTTAGAACCACTTTAAACCAAGCTCATTTTCATTACCTAAACTTGTCCTTCAATTGCACATGGCTGCTATAAATATATAAGTTTTTTTAATGTCGCATACACACGACCGGACTTTCCGACAGACTAGGTCCGACGATCTCCCAGACGGACTTTCAGCAGAGTTCTGATGGACTTTCCGAATGAACGATCTTGGCCACACACAAACGGACCAAGTCCGTTCGAAAGTCCATTTGTTTTGAACGTGATGATGTACGATGGGACTAAAAAAGGAAGTTCAATAGCCAGTAGCCAATAGCTTCCCTTGCGTCGTGTTTGGTCCGTCGGACCAGCATACAGAGGAACGGTTTTCCCCGATTTTAGTCCGTCGGAACTGAGTCCATCGGATAGATTTGAAACATGTTCTATTTCTAGGTCCATCTAATTTTGTTTTCAAAAACTAATTGGACTAGCCCACACATGATCGGATTGTCCGACAGACTAATCCCTTCGGACCTAGTCTGTCAGAAAGTCCGGTCTTGTGTATGTGGCATAAGAGTTTGAGGCGCTTTAAATGTACTTTCATACTTAATTTAATTTACACATGGCTAATAGGTTCCATCACTTTTTTATTTTAAAAAATAAAGCAGTTATAGAGTTTTGGATTGAAAACTGTTAATGAAGATGAGATCTGGGTACTTTGTGATATGTGTATTTTAAAATATATTGGCTCCTGTTCCATAAAATCTATGATAAGCAATATCTGAAGTTTAATTGTGCATAAATATTTGCAGCTCACATTGAGTTGAAATTAATTTTTTGTAATAAAACTGAGTATAACTTATGTCTGCTCTGGTGTTGTTCTTCCTAGGGTCCATTCACACCAAACTTCATGTGTGTTGGTGTACTGCAGTGCCTTTCATTGTAAATGGCACCCCAACACACTTATAATGCTCCACAGTGTAGCACAACAAATTAAGTTCTTCTTAGCAGCATTTTAAAAACTTGTCACTATGTCTACAATAGTTCTTTTAACTACTTAAGGACCGGAAGGATTTGCCCCCTTAATGACCAGGCCATTTTTTGCAATACGACACTGTGTCATTTTAACTGACAATTGCGTGGTCGTGCGACACTATACCAAAAACAAAATGTATGTCCTTTTTTTCCCTCAAATAGAGCGTTCTTTTGGTTGTATTTGATCACCTCTGCTGTTTTTATTATTTACGCGATAAACAAAAAAAGACAGACTATTTTGAATTAAAAAGCATTATTTTTGACTTTTTGCTATAATAAATATTCTCCTAAAAAAAAAATTTCTTCCTCAGTTTAGGCTGATATATATTCTTCAACATATTTTTGTTTTAAAAAAATCTCATTGATTGGTTTGGGAAAAACTTATAGCGTCTACAAAAAAGGGAATAGATTTATGGCATTTTCATTTTTTTTTTTAATAGTAATGGTGGCGATCAGCGATTTTTATTGGGACTGCGACATTGCGGTGGACAGATCGGACACTTTTGACACATTTTTGGGACCATTGACATTTATACAGTGATCAGAGCTATAAAAATACACTGATTACTGTTTAAGTAATCAGTGTAAGGGGAAACGCTAAGGGGCGATCCAGAGGTCAAATGTGTTCCCTGCTAGGTGATTCTAAATGTGGGGATGTGATCAGGGAAGGGGTTAATGCTAAGGGGCGATCCAGAGGTCAAATGTGTTCCCTGCTAGGTGATTCTAAATGTGGGGATGTGATTTATTACTGCTTAGTAGTAGCAGACGATCTGTCTCTCCTCTCCTCACAGAATTGGGATTTGTGTGTTTACACACACATCTTCATTCTGGCTCTCGTGCCCATGAACGCGCATTGGCGGCAGACATCACGGCCACTGGCCACGTGCATCATGTCCCCAGTTGTGCCCCCTGCCTGCCATGGTTCTTTAAGGAGCCAACGTACAATGACGGAGATTTGCGGGAATGTGATGACCTGCCACAGTATAATGATGGCGGCTGGTCGGCAAGTGGTTAAAGAATTACTGCCAGATTAGCAAACTGTATATAAAATGCACTGTTAATTCATCAAAAAGTGTTTCCCAAAGCTAAACCATTGATCCAATTTCAAAATTTGTAAATTACAAAAGCCAAAATAAAGTAATAGTAGTGGTAAAAAGCACTTGTCGGTTTAACCAATCATTTTTTTGCACAATTCTCCTTTAAGGGGGGTGTGGAAGGGGACCTGTTTTTTGGTTGGTAGACTCACTCCCAACAGAGAGTATTTTTTAATCAGAAAAATTTAACAGAGTGTAGTCCTTTTTCTAAGGGTGAGGGGGGTAATGAGAAACAGCCCTCTCGAAAACAGGATATTTTGCAAAATCTGTAGGTAAATAAAAGCACCAGAACTTTTGCTAAGTGGTAGAGTGGGTTTGATAATAATAGAGGAAAAGAGTCTGGTGGGTTGCACATCCGATAAAATCACCTTTATTTAGACATATTCAAAATAGACACACCACAATATACAAATCAAGGGTATAAAAAAAAGCACACCTGCTAACGCGTTTCACAACAGCAGCAGCACTTAATCATAGCTGATACTACAATGTTCACATGAGTGTATGTGTATGCGAACTGCAAGGTTTGCTGCGGACCCCTTTGACTTTAATGGCAGGTGAACCTTAAAAACCTCCAGGTCATATTTTCAGCCATAAAATACTTACTAGCTAGCTGTGCACACATAGTCCCACAACATGGACACTGACATAACAAAAGTATTAAGTGAATCTGGGATCGACAAGGACAAGCATTCTTTTTTTATCTGTGAAATTTTGACAATTCAGAAGCGCATGAAGGACATGGAGGAGAGGCAAGGTCAGGCCAGGCTATGAAGGGGATGCAGGAGATTATCAGTGCCACAGTCAGGGCAGCGCAGTCCTCTGCCAGTGTCCCAGTGTGCCAACCTGTGCTTGAGCCCCTCCCTCTGCCCGGCCCTTACCCCCACCTATGCAGGGCTCCACTGTGCTGGTCCGGAGGTGCCAGTCCAGTGCTGATCCTCAGTCATTGTGTTGCCACTGCCTGCTGATTGGCTTCTCCACTGCTATCTCCCTCATTGTCTGAAACCAGCACCACCATAGAGACTGAGCACTGACACCAGCACAGTGATAAAGAGCACTGACACCAGCACCGAGATAGAGAGCACTGACACCAGCACCGAGATAGAGAGCACTGACACCAGCACGAAGATAGAGAGCACTGACACCACACCAGCACCAAAATAGAGAGCACTGACACCAGCACCGTGATAGAGAGCACTGAGACCACACCAGCACAGAGATAGAGAGCACTGAGACCACACCAGCACTGAGATAGAGAGCACTGACACCACACCAGCACTGAGATAGAGAGAGAGCACTGACACCAGCACCAAGATAGAGAGAGAGCACTGACACCAGCACCGTGATAGAACACCAAACCAGCACCGAGATAGAGAGCACTGACACCAGCACGAAGATAGAGAGCACTGACACCACACCAGCACCAAAATAGAGAGCACTGACACCAGCACCGTGATAGAGAGCACTGAGACCACACCAGCACCGAGATAGAGAGCACTGAGACCACACCAGCACTGAGATAGAGAGCACTGACACCACACCAGCACTGAGATAGAGAGAGAGCACTGACACCAGCACCGAGATAGAGAGAGAGCACTGACACCAGCACCATGATAGAGAGCACTGACACCACACCAGCACCGAGATAGAGAGCACTGACACCAGCACTGATACCAGCAACTAGCTGCGGGACCCAAAAATATGACACCGCCCAACCTCTTCAAACAGGAGGGTACAGGCATATAGTACAGTGTGCTTTTTTTGTACAAGGAAGTGAGCCAAAGGTAGAAAAAAGGTCCGTGTGCTAGATTAAATAAATTGTTTATAGAGTTATGCATATACATGGTCTACTGGTCACATGTGTTGAATTCCTCCGAGATCCATGCCTTAGGCCGCGTACACACGGGCGGACTGTTCGCCCAACCTTGTCCGCTGAACAGTGTTTGGGCGGACAGTTCGCTCGTGTGTGGGCTTTCAGCGGACAGTTTCAGCGGACAGTTGGACGGACAAAGTCTTTCGGAAATTCCGAAAAACTGTCCGCTGAAACTGTGTTTGAGCGAACAGTCCGCCCGTGTGTGGGCCTGTCCGCTGTACTTTCGAAATGAGCGGACTGTTCCCGCTCGGAAAGTCCGCCCATTTCGAGCGCGTGTACAGGTAGGCGGGGCCCGCGAAGGAGACGTCGCGGGCTCCGCCGCCTGGAATGGGCTTAAAGGGGAACCCCAACGCCGAAAAAAATCGGCGTGGGGGTTCCCCCAAAGTCCACACCAGACCCTTGTCCGAGCACGCTACCCGGCCGGCCAGGAAGGGGGGGCGAGCGAGCGCGCCCCCCCTCCTGAGCCGTACCAGGCCGCGTGCCCTCAACATGGGGGGTGCCTTGGGGAAGGGGGGGCCGCGCGGCCCCCCCACCCCAAAGCACCTTGTCCCCATGTTGATGAGGACAAGGGCCTCTTCCCGACAACCCTGGCCGTTGGTTGTCGGGGTCTGCGGGCGGGGGGCTTATCGGAATCCGGGAGCCCCCTTTAAGAAGGGGGCCCCCGGATACCGGCCCCCCACCCTATGTGAATGAGTATGGGGTACAATGTACCCCTACCCATTCACCTGTGAAATAAAGTACAAAAAAAAAACACAACACAGGGGAAAAAATATTTTATTGCACAGCTCCGGGGGTCTTCCGTCTTCGGGGGTCTTCTCGCCGGACTCCTCCGCTATGTGTGTGTAGCTCTTTTACTAGCGGAGGAGTCCGGCTTTCTTCCTCCCCGCCGCCGGCCTCTTCTCCCGACTTCGGGGGTCTTGTCCCCCTCTTCGGTTCTTCTGCCGGGCCACCGCGCCTTCTTGTAGCTCTTTTACAGGCGGTGGCCCGGTCTTCTGTCGCCGCTGCCTTCCGTTCTTCTGTCGCCGCCTTCGGTTCTTCTGCCGGGCCACCGCGCCTTCTTGTAGCTCTTTTACAGGCGGTGGCCCGGTCTTCTGTCGCCGCTGTCGCTGTCGCCGCCTTCCGTTCTTGTTCTTCTTCTTCTTCTTCTCCAGGCGATGTTGACACGTCGCTCCCTCCGGCCGGAATGCCAGAGACACGCTCCGCTGCCACTTATATAGTGACAATGGGGCGGTGTCACATGGTATATGTCACATGGGTTGGTCACATGGTGACCCCGCCCCCTTACGATGTCATAGTCCCCATGTGACATCAACCCATGTGACCAACCCATGTGACATATACCATGTGACCCTGCCCCATTGTCACTATATAAGTGACCGCACAGCGTGTCTCTGGCATTCCGGCCGGAGAGAGCGACGTGTCAACATCGCCTGGAGAAGAAGAAGAAGAAGAAGAACAAGAACGGAAGGCGGCGACAGCGGCGATAGAAGACCGGGCCACCGCCTGTAAAAGAGCTACAAGAAGGCGCGGTGGCCCGGCAGAAGAACCGAAGGCGGCGACAGAAGAACGGAAGGCAGCGGCGACAGAAGACCGGGCCACCGCCTGTAAAAGAGCTACAAGAAGGCGCGGTGGCCCGGCAGAAGAACCGAAGAGGGGGACAAGACCCCCGAAGTCGGGAGAAGAGGCCGGCGGCGGGGAGGAAGAAAGCCGGACTCCTCCGCTAGTAAAAGAGCTACACACACATAGCGGAGGAGTCCGGCGAGAAGACCCCCGAAGACGGAAGACCCCCGGAGCTGTGCAATAAAATATTTTTTCCCCTGTGTTGTGTTTTTTTTTTGTACTTTATTTCACAGGTGAATGAGTAGGGGTACATTGTACCCCATACTCATTCACATAGGGTGGGGGGCCGGTATCCGGGGGCCCCCTTCTTAAAGGGGGCTCCCGGATTCCGATAAGCCCCCCGCCCGCAGACCCCGACAACCAACGGCCAGGGTTGTCGGGAAGAGGCCCTTGTCCTCATCAACATGGGGACAAGGTGCTTTGGGGTGGGGGGGCCGCGCGGCCCCCCCTTCCCCAAGGCACCCCCCATGTTGAGGGCACGCGGCCTGGTACGGCTCAGGAGGGGGGGCGCGCTCGCTCGCCCCCCTTTCCTGGCCGGCCGGGTAGCGTGCTCGGACAAGGGTCTGGTGTGGACTTTGGGGGAACCCCCACGCCGATTTTTTTCGGCGTTGGGGTTCCCCTTTAAGCCCATTCCAGGCGGCGGAGCCCGCGACGTCTCCTTCGCGGGCCCCGCCTACCTGTACACGCGCTCGAAATGGGCGGATTTGCCTCCTTACGTGGGCGAGTCCGTTCATTTCAAAAGTTGAGCGAACTGTTTGCCCAACCTTGTTCGTCAAACAGTCCGCTCGTGTGTGGGCAAGTCCGCTCATGCAAATTTTGAGCGGACTGTTTGCCGAAACTGTTTGACGAACAAGGTTGGGCAAACAGTCCGCGCGTGTGTACGCGGCCTTATTCATTTTTATAAATGTGAGATAGTCAACACTGTTGTGAGCTAGGCAAGTGCGCTTATCGGTCATGATCCCCCTGCTGCGCTGAACGTCCTTTCGGACAGGACACTGGATGAGGGGAAAGCCAACAGTTCCATTGCAAATTGGGCAAGCTTTGGCCAGAGGTCAAGCCTGCCCACCCAGTAGTCTAGTATCAGAAGTGACAAACACATCTTCAAACCACCCTCTTCTTGCAGGCGCTATTGTATTGGTACCCGCATCTCTTTCTCTGGGAGTGGGAATTCCTCTGCCAGCGCATGCAAAAGCAGAATGCAGAATTTCTCTAAGCAAGGCCTGGAAGTGCTCCATTCTG
Source organism: Lithobates pipiens (assembly GCF_037356315.1). Classification (NCBI taxonomy): domain Eukaryota; kingdom Metazoa; phylum Chordata; class Amphibia; order Anura; family Ranidae; genus Lithobates; species Lithobates pipiens. The sequence continues at coordinate 343,183,832 of NW_027507764.1, read as the reverse complement.
ACAGCCCTCTGTGATGGTTGTAACATTTTGGCCATTTTGTGTTTGTACCGGGGGTCTAAGTATGTTGCCACCCAGTACTGGTCCTTGACCTTTATGCTTTTTATACGGGGGTCCCTGTTAAAACACTGGAGCATGAAGGCCCCCATTTGCACTAAACTAGAAGCGGCATGGTGGCCTGGCTCCTGCTCATCATCCAGGATAATATCATCCTCCTCGTTTTCCTCTCCCATCCACGGACAACAACAGGGATCCCAGAAAGGTTTAAAGCATGCTCTTCTTGCTCCTCCTCATCCGCCCCGGTACCATCCTCACCTGACTCCTCTTCAGACTCCTGTTGTTGACTTTTCTCAGATAGAGTAGCCCCCCCCCCCCGTGAATTCATCCAGCATTGCGACTTCCTCATCTTCCTGCTCCTGCTCCTCCAGGGCTTGATCAATGACACGACGCAATGCACGCTCCATAAAGAAGGCATAAGGTACGATGTCACTGATGGCGCCATGGCTGCGACTGACCAGTTTGGTGATCTCATCAAATGGCCGCAGAAGTCTGCATGCGCCACGCATGAGCAGCAACTGGCGCGGTGAAAAAAAACAAGCTCCCAGAACCTGTTCTACCGCAGAGTTCGTACAGGTATTAGTTAACTGCACGTTTCTGCTGGAGCAGCCTATCAAGCATATAGAAGGTTGAGTTCCATCGCGTCGGGCAATCGCCAATAAGACGTCTGACCGGCAGATTGTGTCGTCGCTGAATGTCAGCAAGGCGAGCCATGGCCGTGTAAGATCTTCTGAAATGGGCCGAGATTTTCCTTGCCTACTGCAAGATGTCCTGGACCCCAGGGTATTTGACAATGAATCGCTGCACGACCAAGTTTAAGACGTGTGCCATGCATGGCATGTGTGTAATTTTGCCCTGTTTCAATGGACTAAGCAGATTGGCACCGTTGTCACACACCACTTTACCAACTGTCAAATTGAGCGGTGTTAGCCACTGATCTGCCTGTGAACGCAAAGCTGAAAGGAGTGCAGGGCCAGTGTGGCTCTTGGCTTTCAGACACAACAGATGCAGCACAGCATGGCAACGTCTCACCTGGCATGTCGAATAGGTTCTGGGGATCTTGGGCGGCGCAGCGGAAGAGATGCTAGCAGCGGAAAAGGAGGAGTCAGCCGAGGAGAGAGGGAGGATGGAGTAGGAGGAGGAGAAGAAGGGGCAGGCCTGCATGCAATCCGTGGCGGTAAAACCAAATCTACACGGGTGCCATGGGTTACATGCTTGACGGCCATCAGATGGTTCACTCAGTGGGCAGTAAAAGTTATATACGTTCCCTGCCCGTGTTTGCTAGACCACGTATCTGTGGTCAGATGTATCTTAGCACTGACATTGTGTGCCAGAGATACATTCACTTGCCGCTGAACATGGCCATATAGCTCTGGGATGCCCTTCTGTGAGAAATACTTCCTTCCTGGGACCTTCCATTGTTGTTTTCCAATGGCAACAAATTTTCGAAAGGCCTCAGAGTCCACCAGTTTATATGGCAGTAGTTGGCGGGCTATCAGTTTTGACATGCCAACGGTCAACCGTTGGGCAAGAGGGTTATCCGGCGTCATAATTTTTTTTACGCTCAGACATTTGACCCACAGAAGCCTGCCTTTTTCCAGAAAAACGTGAGGACGGCATGATGGAAGGTGGAGTGGAGGACAATTGTGAGGAGAGAGGAGAAGGAGAAGTAGAAGACGAGACTGGACGGTGAGAGCCTGGAGTGTGGCTTTGTGGGTTCCGTTGCTCCCACTGGGCTCGGTGATGGCAGCTCATGTGCCTTCTTAAGGCAGTCATCCCTAGGTGAGTGTTGGGCCTACTGCGACTTATGCGTTGACCGCAAAGGCTGCAGGTGGCAACACTATTGTCAGCAGAGGACACGTTAAAAAAAGCCCACACTGCGGAGCCTTGTGCGGGCATCCTGGGAGCGCCAGATCTGACCGTACATGGTTGATGCCTCGCTCCTGATACATTAGCAGTCTGGTTTGTCTCTCCTGTGCAATGTAAGTTCTGCCTGCTTCTCCTCCATATCTGCTGGTCCATATCTCCCTCTGAACTCCCCTCCTCTTCCTCTCTTGTGGGCACCCACGTGACATCACTAGACATGTCATCATCAACGTCACCTTCCCCACTGCTATAATTAGAGATCTCGGAGTAGGCAGCAGCACCGGGGACCAACCTCCTCCTTGGGCTGATCTGGGTACTGTCGTCAGACTGCTGAGTAGCGGTTGTTGCTACCTCTTCTTCCTGATCCAATACCAAGAGTGGCTTCACATCAGAAATGTCTTGATATGGATCGGAAAATAATTCCTGTGACTCAAGCGGAAGGTATGTGGTGGTGGTGGTGGTGTTTTTGGTGGTAGTGTCTTTGGGGGTGCACATAGCAGAGAGTGAAGAAGAGGGTGCAGATCGAGAGGATGAGGAGGGTGCAGAAGAGTAAGGCTGAGTGAGCCACTCAACCAAGTCTGGTGCGTCCTTTAAAGTAATTGAACGCAACTTCTGCAACTTCCCACTTTGGCTCAAGCCTGTTGCTCCTGCCCTACCCCTACCACCCCTGCGGAAAGGCCTGCCTCTTCCTCTGCCTGTCATTTTTTAAATGACCCTGTGATAAAACTCTCAGTCCCTATACCGATGAAGGACTGCTGCAGTATAGGTCAGCGTTCAGCAGTAGTGCACCTCAACCCTATGTATTGTGGACCTATGCCAGTCCTTATAGAATAGCAGACTGTACCTCACTCAACCCTATGTACTATAGCACCCTACACCAGGTTATTACCAGTCCTTATAAGGACCTTTGTGGAACAAGTAGGTTGTGTGTGACTGATTAGCAGACTGTACATCAGTCCCTATACCGGTGAAGGACTGCTGCAGTATAGGGCAGCGGTCAGCAGTAGTGCACCTCAACCCTATGTATTGTGGACCTATACCAGTCCTTATAGAATAGCAGACTGTACCTCACTCAACCCTATGTACTATAGCACCCTACACCAGGTTATTACCAGTCCTTATAAGGACCTTTGTGGAACAAGTAGGTTGTGTGTGACTGATTAGCAGACTGTACGTCAGTCCCTATACTGATGAAGGACTGCTGCAGTATAGGGCAGCGGTCATCAGTAGTGCACCTCAACCCTATGTATTGTGGACCTATACCAGTCCTTATAGAATAGCAGACTGTACCTCACTCAACCCTATGTACTATAGCACCCTACACCAGGTTATTAGCTACTGATTAAACTGACCCTCACACACAGCTTCCTGCCTGTCCCTATATAAACTGTCAAAACAGAGGCTACTGGAACAATAACTGGAATAGCACTTTTGTGGACCTGATAGTAACAGCTAATGACTAAACTGACTGTCCCTGCAGCACACACCGTCCTGTCCCTTTCTCTAAACTGACAAAAGACACTCAGGCTGCTGCAACAATCAGTAGCACAGCAAACCTATATCCTGAACTACACCTAACACATATACCAGTCCTGAAAAGAACTTTTGTGTAACAAATAGCTAGCGATTTGGGTCACTGCAATCTCTCCCTGCTCCACACAGCAACCTCTCCCTATAGTGACAGAAGAAAGAATGTAAAATGGCAACCGGATCGGGTCTATTTATAAGTTAGGGGGAATGTCCAAGTGTCCATGTGCTGTAATGTCTCAATTGGCTGTCCTGTACCCCATGATGGATGTGTCATCATAGGTCAAATTTCTTTTACACAGTAAACACGGAAGTCCGCCGGGCGAACGGCGCCAATAGTCCGCCGATCGGGCGGACCGCGAACAGCCGAAATTCGCCGCGAAACGACCGCCGGGCGAACCGTTCGGCCATCCCTAGTAGCTAGCTAGTAGCTAGTGAATTGCAGACTGTCCCTGCTCCAAACACCAAACTGTCCCTCCCTACACTGAGAAATGACAGCTGCAGAATCGGTCAGCACTCAGCAGCACAGCAGTGCACTATAATATACTTTCTATATTTGAAAGAAAGTATATTATAAGTGTATTACAACCCTATATACTGTACACCTATACCAGTCCTTAAAAGGACTTTTGTGGACCTAATAGTAATAGCTAGTGATTAGACTGACTGTCCCTGCTCCACACAGCATCCTTTCCCTACACTGACAAAAGACAGAATGTAAAATGGCCACCAGATCAGGTCTATTTATAAGGTAGGGGGTATGTCCATGTGCTGAAATGTCTCAATTGGCTGTCCTGTACCCCATGATAGATGTGTCATGGGTCAAAGTTCTTCACAATGTAAATGCATATGGCTGCCCTGAACAGCGGCAGAAGTCCGCCAGTTTGGCGAATTGCGAATGAGCAAAGTTCACACAAACCGACCACCGGGCGAACCGCAGGGCCATCTCTACTAACAAATTCTCTGAAATGCCTTTAGAGATGGCTTATGGTAGAGATATTCAATTCAAGGGCAACAGCTCAGGTGGACATTCTCGTTGTCAGTGTGGCATTGTGCTGTGTGATAAAACTGCCCATTTTAGAGTGGCCTTTTAGGCCCCTTTCACATGGACGATCCATTCAGGTCTGCCTGTCAGTTTTTCAGGCAGACCTGAACGGATGCTCCATAGAGGTCTATGGAGCGCCAGATGTCAGCGGTGACATGTCCGCTGACATCCGAGCCGCTCCGATCCGAAAAAGTGTGACGGAGGAAAAACCTATTTTTCCATCCGTCATCGGATCGGGTGACGACGGACACTGCGGTCCGTCTTCACCCGATCTGCCCTAGAGGAGAGCGGCCCTGTGACAGGTCCGTCCCTGCACAGTGTGCAGAGACAGACCTGTCATCTTCCTGAGCAAGCGGATATCCACGGGGCGGATCAGCACTGATCTTCCCCCGTGTGAAAGGACCCTAAGTGGGGCCAGCCTAAGGCACAACTGTACAATAATCATGCTGTCTAATCAGCATCTTGATATGCCACACTTGTGAGGTGGGTGAATTATCTTGGCAAAGGAGAAGTGCTCACTAACACAGATTTAGACAGATTTGTAAACAATATTTGAGAGAAATAGGCCTTTTGTGTACATAGATAAAGTCACAGATCTATGCGCTCAGCTCATCATGAATAGGGGCAAACACAAAAGTGTTGCGTTTATAATTTTGCTTAGTATATATACAGTGGTGTGAAAAAGTGTTTGCCCCCTTCCTCATTTTCCTGTTCCTTTGCATGTTTGTCACACTTAAGTGTTTCAGAACATCAAACCAATTTTAACAATAGTCAAGGACAACACAAATAAACACAAAATGCAATTTGTAAATGAAGGTGTGTATTATTAAAGGTGAAAAAAAATCCAAACCATCATGGCCCTGTGTGAAAAAGTGATTGCCCCCCTTGTTAAAACATACTATAATTGTGGTTGTCCACACCTGAGTTTAATTTCTCTAGCCACACCCAGGCCTGATTATTGCCACACCTGTTCACAATCAAGGCATCACTTAAATAGGAGCTGCTTGACACAGTAAGGTCCACCAGAAGATCCTTAAAAGCTACACATCATGCCGAGACCCAAAGAAATTCAGGAACAATTGAGAAAGAAAGTAATTGAGATCTGTCAGTCTGGAAAGGGTTATAAAGCCATTTCCAAAGCTTTGGGAATCCAGCGAACCACAGTGAGAGCCATTATCCACAAATGGCGAAGACATGGAACAGTGGTGAACCTTCCCAGGAGTGGCCGGCCGCCCAAAATTACCCCAAGAGCGCAGCGACGACTCATCCAAGAGGTCACAAAAGACCCCACAACAACGTCCAAGGAACTGCAGGCCTCACTTGCCTCAGTTAAGGTCAGCGTTCATGCCTCCACCACCAGGAAAAGACTGGGCAAAAATGGCCTGCATGGCAGAGTTCCAAGGAGAAAACCACTGCTGAGCAAAAAGAACATCAAAGCTCGTCTCAATTTCTCCACAACACATCTTGATGATCCCCAAGACTTTTGGGACAACATTCTGTGGACCGATGAGACAAAAGTGGAACTCTTTGGAAGGTGTGTGTCCAAGTATATCTGGCGTAGAAGGAACACTGCATTTCATAAAAAGAACATTATACCAACAGTAAAATATGGTGGTGGTAGTGTGATGGTCTGGGGCTGTTTTGCTGCTTCAGGACCTGGAAGACTTGCCGTGATAAAAGGAACTATGAATTCTGCTGTCTACCAAGAGATCCTGAAGGAGAATGTCCGACCATCTGTTCGTGTACTCAAGCTGAAACGAACTTAGGTTCTGCAGCAGGACAATGATCCTAAACACACCAGCAAGTCCAGCACCGAATGGCTGAAGAAAAACAAAATGAAGACTTTGGAGTGGCCTAGCCAAAGTCCTGACCTGAATCCTATTGAGATGTTGTGGTATGACCTTAAAAAGGCAGTTCATGCTCGAAAACCCTCTAATGTAACTGAATTAGGACAATCCTGCAAAGATGAGTGGGCCAAAATTCCTCCAGGACGCTGTAAAAGCCTCATTGCACGTTATCGCAAACGCTTGGTTGCAGTTGTTGCTGCTAAGGGTGGCCCAACCAGTTATTAGGTTTAGGGGGCAATCACTTTTTCACACAGGGCCATGATGGTTTGGATTTTTTTCACCTTTAATAATAAACACCTTCATTTACAAATTGCATTTTGTGTTTACTTGTGTTGTCCTTGACTATTGTTTAAATTGGTTTGATGTTCCGAAACACTTAAGTGTGACAAACATGCAAAGGAACAGGAAATGAGGAAGGGGGCAAACACTTTTTCACACCACTGTATATATATATATATACACATACACCTTATATATACACAGTATCTCACAAAAGTACACCCCTCACGTTTTTGTAAATATTTTGTTTTATCTTTTCATGTGACAACATTGAAGAAATTACACTTTGCTACAATGTAAATTAGTGAGTGTACAGCTTGTAAAACAGTGTAAATTTGCTGTCCCCGAAAAATAACTCAACACACAGCCATTACTGTCTAAACCGCTGGCAACAAAAGTGAGTACACCCCTAAGTGAGACATTTTGTGTGGCCACCTTTATTTTAAAGCACTGCCTTAACCCTCTTGGGCATGGAGTTCACCAAAGCTTCACAGGTTGCTACTGGAGTTCTCTTCCACCTCCAGGATGACATCATGGAGCTGGTGGAAGTTAGAGATCTTGTGTGCCTCCACCTTTCATTTTAGAATGCCCTAAGGATGCTCAATAGGGTTTAGGTCTGGAGACATGCTTGGCCAGTCCATCACCTTTACCCTCAGCTTCTTTAGCAAAGCAGTGGTCGTCTTGGAGGTGTGTTTGAGTTATTATCATGTTGGAATACTGCCCTGTGGCCCAGTCCCCGAAGGGAGGGGATCATGCTCTGCTTCAGTATATCACAATACATGTTGCTATTTATGGTTCCCTCAATGAACTGTAGATCCCCAGTGCTGGCAGCACTCATGCAACTCCAGACCATGACAATCCCAACACCATGCTTGACTGTAGGCAAGACAGACTTGTCTTTGTACTCCTCACCTGGTTGCCGCCACACATACTTGACACCATCTGAACCAAATATGTTTATCTTGGTCTCATTAGAACACAGGACCTGGTTCCGGTAATCTATGTCCTTGGTCTGCTTGTCTTCAGCAAACTGTTTGCGGGCTTTATTGTGCATCATCTTTAGAAGAGCCTTGCTTCTGGGACAACAGCCATGCAGACCAATTTTATGCAGTGTGTGGCATATGGTCTGAGCACTGACAGGCTGACCCCCACCCCTTCAACCTCTGCAGCAATGCTTGCAGCACTCATAAATCTATTTCTTCTGGATATGATGCTGAGCACGTGCACTGAACTTCTTTGGTCGACAATGGCGGGGCTTGTTCTGAGTGGAACCTGTCCTGTTAAACCGCTATATGGTCTTGGCCACCGTGCTGTAGCTCAGTTTCAGGGTCTTGTCAATCTTCTTATAGCCTAGGCCATCTTTATGTAGAGCAACAATTCTTTTTTTCAGATCCTCAGAGAGTTCTCTGCCATGAGGTGCCATGTTGAACTTCCAGTGACCGGTATCAGAGATTGAGAGTGATAACACCAAATTTAACACACCTGCTCCCCATTCACACCTGAAACCTTGTAACAATATTGAGTCATAGGACACCGGGAAAGGAAAATGGCTAATTGGGCCCAAATGAGATAATTGGCTAATTGGTTATCTCACTTTTGTTGTCAGCGGTTTAAACATTAATGGCTGTGTGTTGAGTTATTTTGAGGGGACAGCTAATTTACACTGTTATACAAGCTGTACAGTTTACATTGTAGCAAAGTATCATTTCTTCAGTGTTGTCATATGAAAAGTGTGGCGTGCATTTGTATTCAGCCCCCCGAGTCACTGCAATTCCAGCTGCAAGTTTATTTGGGGATGTCTCTACCAGCTTTGCACATCTAGAGAGTGACATTTTACCCATTCTTCTTTGCAAAATAGCTCAAGCTCTATGAGACTGGATAGAGAGAGTCTGTGAACAGAAATTTTCAAGTCTTGCCACAGATTCTCAATTGTATTTAGGGCTAGACTTTGACTGGGACACGCAAACACATGAATATGTTTTAATCTAAACCCTTCCATTGTAGCTCTGGCTGTATGTTTAGGGTTGTTGTCCTGCTCGAAGGCAAACCTCCACCCCAGTCTCAAGTCTTTTGCAAACTCTAAGGCCGCGTACACACGCGGGGACTGTTCGCTCAACTTTGTCCGTCAAACAGTTTCAGCGGACAGTCCGCTCAAAATTAGCATGGACGGACTTGCCCACACACGACGAACGAACAGTCCGCTGAAACCGTGCGCGATGACGTGAACGGCACGTACGACGGGACTAGAAAACGACGTCCTATACACTGCAATGCAACCTTCGGCGTGTAAATTCTTTCTGAGCATGCGCGAGACTTAGTTTGACGAACAAGCCTACACACGGGCGGACTGTCCGCTCAAGTTTCAGCGGACAGTTTTTCGGAATTTCCGAAAAACTTTGTTCGTCAGACTGTCCGCTGAAACTGTCCGCTGAAAGCCCACACACGAGGGGACTGTCCGCCGAAACACTGTTCAGCGGACAAAGTTGAGCGAACAGTCCCCGCGTGTGTACGCGGCCTAACAGGTTTTCTTCTAAGATTGCCCTGTATTTGGCTCTATTCTTCTTCCCCTCAACTCTGAACAGCTTTTTTGTTCCTGCTGAAGAAAAGCATCCCCACAACATGATGCTGCCACTATTATGTTTCACGGTGAGGATGGTGTGTTCTGGGTGATCTGCAGTGTGAGTTTTTTTCCACTACATAATGTTTTGCTTTTATACCAAAAAGTTAAACTTTGGTCTAATCTGACCAGAGCACCATCTTCCACATGTTTGCTGTGTCCCCCATAAGGCTTCTCGCAAACTGCAAACGGGACTTCTTATGGCTTTCTTTCAACAATGGCTTTCTTCTTGCCACTCTTCCATAAAGGCCAGATTTGTGGAGTGCACAACTAATAGTTGTCCTGTGGACGGATTCTCTCACTGGAGCTGTTGATCTCTGAAGCTCCTCCAGAGTCACCACGGGCCTCTTGGCGGCTTATCTGATTAATGCTCTCCTTGCCTGGCCATTCAGTTTGGGTGGACGACCATGGGTTGGTAGGTTTGCAGTTGTGCCATACTCTTTCCATTTTCGAATGATGGATTGAACAGTGCTCCCTGAGATGTTCAAAGCTTAGGATATGTTATAATAACCTTCTGCACAACTTTATCCCTGACCTGTCTGGTGGGTTCCTTGACCTTCATAATGCTGTATGTTCACTAAGGTTCTCTAACAATCCTCTGAGGGCTTCACAGAACAGCTGTATTTATACTGAGATTAAATTACACACAGGTGCACTCTATTTTCTTTTTAGGTGACTTCTGAAGGCTTTGAAGGTTCTACTAGACTTTAGTTAGGGGTATCAGAGCAAAGGGGACTGAATAAAAATGTACTTCAGATATTTATTTGTAAAAAAAATTGAAAACCATGTATCATTTCCTTCCACTTCACAATTATGTGCCACTTTGTGTTGGTCTATCATATAAAAACCCAATAAAATACATTTACGTTTTTGGTTGTAACAGACAAAATGTGGAAATGTCCAGGAGTATGAATACTTTTTTCAAGGCACTGTACATGAATGTAAATATTAGTAGTATTCTTAAATGGGTGCCAGCACATAAACAAAAGCAAAAGTAGGAAGACCAATCAATGTACTTTTAATGGGATATTATCAAACGTAGACCAACACATTGTTCATAATAATAGTATGAAACATCCCATTCATGATTGAGTCCCATTAGCTTCCTAAAACTCAAAGTGAAGATCCAGAATACTTGTTTTTTATATAGCAGTCCTGAATTTATCGCATTTTATTTATTACACTTTATTTTCGCTTATTGATGACCTACTGTTCATTTGTTCCAGAGAGATAGGCAGTTCGGAGAATTCGCTTAATTATTTGAATGACAATGGATTACATTCAAATTTACGGCCATAAGGACCCTAAGTCAGTTTCCTTTCTTGATGTCTCCGTGGTGTGTGAAGATGGCAGGGTAACCTCTAAGCTTAACAGGAAACCATCTGCCGGTGTCCCGTCATATAAGGTCCCCCATCAGATAGTGTCCGCTGTGTACTGCGCATGCGCAGTACACAGCAACACAGATTCCGAAAATAGCCGAGGATGAACGGCGCCTGCGCCGTGAGTCCAGGTTCTAGCCCCACCATCCAAGTGGACATAGAGTAGGAATAAAAAAGAGCCGAGCGCAGCGAGGCTGAGCCCGAAGCGTGGCGAGTGAAGCTCACCCGCAAGGAGCCCTCTAATTTTCAGAATCCTATGTCCGCTTGGATGGTGGGGCTACCACCTCCACTCACGGCGCAGGCGCCGTTCAGCTTCGGAGATTTTCCGAAGCTTCTTCTGCCCCGTACTGCGTATGCGCATGCGCAGTACGGGGCGGACACTATATGATGGCAGGACACTATCTGCCAGAACACCGGCAATGCTGAGAGATGATTCTGGGGATCCTCATCACACAATATCCCTGTTGGACAGAATGAATAAATATAGATATTGATTTCTTATTGATTTCTTATCAATAATTACTATATATATTTTTATATAAGGTTTTCTACACTTTTCCATGTATTGTGTTTGTGCAACTTTTCCATATAATCATTTTTTTTAATACATTTATCACATTGTATCATTGGTTTTATAAGATGTTATTTCTATTGGTTCTGTAGATCGTGAGACAAAGAAGGGTTACCGATAATTGTCGGCGTTGGCTGTGCCTTGTTGTTCCCTCAAGGTTTTTGCAATTAACGGATTATCAAGTACATCTGTGCATGTTTATTAAACAGTTGGTAATAATAAAATTGCACAAGTCCAGACATAGTGCCTTAAAGTATTATTATAGCAGCGCTACTGTCACAAAGTTCATGATCAGCTTTCATGTGATTAAAGCGGGAGTTCCGCCGTTTTTAAGTCAGCGACTACAAATAATGCAGCTGCTGACTTTTAAAATAAGGACACTTACCCGCCCAGCGCACCCGCGATGTCGACACCCGAAGCTGATCTCTCGATCGTCTCTCGGGTGCTGCCGCCGCCATCTTGGGTATGGGAATCAGGAAGTGGAGCCTTGCGGCTTCACTTCCCTGTTCCCTACTGCACATGCGCGAGTCGTGCTGCACAATAAGGATGGTCTCCACTGTCTCTGGGATCCGTGTGTTTCCCAGTGGACAGCGGGGGACCCACAGGAAGTGTCGTAAATATCCGCAGATTCTGCGCATATCTATGCCGGAAGTGGGTGCAAATACCTGTATTGTACAGGTATCTGCACCCCCCTCCCCTTTGAAAGGTGCCAATTGTGGCGCCGGAGGGGGGGAGGGTTCCAATGAGCGGAAGCTCCACTTTAGGGTGGAGCTCCGCTTTAAGGTACACACGAGTAATAATAATAATCAAGTGATGTAAGGAAAGTTCCAGAAACCTCAGGTGGAAGAAAAATTTGCTATGTTGTATCTCTTAAACACCCAACACTGCAGACTGTGTGTCACACGGCCCTTCGGGGTTCAAACTCACCAAAGGATTGAAATTATCAAGCATGGATAGATAAACCACAGGTCTCCTTAAGGCCCATACACACGATCAGACTTTTTGACAACAAACATGCAAATTAGCTGTTTTGGAGCAACATCCGACCGTGTGTACGCTCCATCGGACAAACTATTTTGGTTTTCATCGGACTTTTGTTGGCTGTTCGAACGGACAAACTTTCTGGCAACAAAAGTCCGATGGAGCAAAGTCTGATCGTGTGTACAGAAAACCATAGGACTTTTGTACAAAGTACAAACAGGCATGCTCAGAACCAATGCAAAAGATCAGACAACAATACAGAAGTTGACCAAAGGTGGCGGTAAAGAGCAGAAAAACCACATGATTTGGTGAAAGTTGGCTGAAAAAGTCCTGCCGTGTGTATGCAATACAAGTTCAGGGCCGACGCCCTTTGTACAAAAATCCAAGGGAAAGTTTGTACAAAGTCCTATCGTGTGTATGAGGCTTTAGTCTCCTTAACAGGGCAGCTGGTGTCACAGCAAGATCCACCGGTTCTCAGGACAAGAAGAGAGACTCCACATAGTGTAAATCCATGAACAGTTCCAGATCAAAGTTGCTTACTGGGCCTGACATCCACAGAGACTTCCCATTAAAGGATTCCAAAAAGGAATGCCACACTCCCAAGTCTTCCCTATGTGCTTTCACCAGTCACACACAGTGTGTCTGTGACTTGATCCCCACTGTGCTTGCCGACAGCCGTCAGCAAAACACCCTCCCCATGGGCAATATCCGAAATGCAAAATTTAGCTAATTTGCAGTGTCCTGAGCTGAACCTTGCGCAGTCCTATCATGCCCCTAATTTCTCCCTTGAGATTCGCCAGCTTGTCTTCTGACAACCTACACTTCATTGCTCCAAAATCTTTTACAATGCCCAGAAAAGTGATGACCGTGCGTCTTTACGTCTTTTCCGGTCCTAATAGTATGCCAAACCTCTCTGCGATGTGTTCCAACGTAGCCAGGAGCCCCCCACAGATCCTTGATGCTGAAGGGCCCACACATAGGAAATCGTCCAGGTAATGAATAATAGAATTCACACCCGATACGTCCCTAATCACCCATTCGACGAATGAGCTAAACTGTTCAAACAGTGTGCATGATATGGAGCACCCCATCAGGAGACATTGGCCCACGTAGAAACCATTGTCCCAGTGACAACCCAATAGCTGAAATTTGTCCGATGGACCGGAGGCAACCGAAAGGCCGATTCTACATCCACCTTTGCCATACGCGCACCCTGGCCATAATGGCGCACCCAACCCACTGCCACGTCAAAGGAGGTGTAAGTCACTGTACACTCTTTTGGGTTAATGGCATCATTTACCGACCCCCTTTTGGAAATGAGAGGTGGTGAATGAGCCTACATTTATTTGGTTCCTTCTTGGGGACTACCCCCAACGGGGACACTACCAAATCAGGAAATGGCGCTGATGTAAAAGGTCCCCCCATGCAACCCAAAGCAACTTCCTTACACAGTTTCTCAGAAACCACATCCGAATGTTGCCTGGCCGATCTCAAATTGCGGGCTAAAGGTGGGACTACGTCTAAAGTACAAGGTATCCTAAACCTTTCTGCAAAACCCCTTTCTAGTAATCGAGCCACCTACTGAGAAACGGCCGCATCCTTTCCACCATCACCAGTGTCCTCCCTCTTGTGCGCAGTCTCTCCAGAACGACTTCTACATTGCTTATAACATCTGGACAGAGGGTGCCCCACAACCTGAACACTCGTGCTTGTAGCGACACGTTCCCCCAAACCTGCAGGATCCCTCATTAAACTGCCAGCAAAACCCCTTTTTCTTACTGGCTGATTGTCCTGGGGACGAAGGTCCACTGCCACCCCCCCTGAAAAAGCTGCCCCGGGGCCCTCGCCGATGTCATGAGGCGCATCCATAGGCTGATGTCCTTGTGGTCCGATCTCAACGACGGCCGTATCGCCCTCCTCTGATGGAACTGCTCATTATATCGCAGTCATGCCGTGCTCCCCGTATGCCCTATACGCCTTACCTACCGAATCCAGATAACAAAAGAGGGCTGAACAATGTTCCGTGTTCATTTCCCTAATAACACTTGCCATGATGGTGAATGTCTGTAGCCAGTTAGCAAACGTTCTAGGTATCAACCTATTACTCCTCTTCTCTTCGTCTTTTTTCTTGGAATCATCCGGCTTCTCTCTATCCAAATTAAATTTTTCTAACGGCAGCAGTGAGAAGATCTCCACATACTCACCTTTCCATATTTTTTCTTGCACCTCCGCCTTCAGGCGTGCACCCAGGAGCCCCTCAAAACAAACATACACCTCGCACTTTGCGGAATCCGCTAATCGAACAACGTCTTGTTTGGCCCCTTTGTCCCCCGCCTCTGTGGTCTTGTCTGCTTACTGTTGCCCTGGCCTGAGCCGCCCCCCCCCCACTGCGGGCACTGCCATCACTGTTGGAGGGTTCTTCTCCCCCCTGGGCACCATGGGGGCACTGCTGCCCCTTCCGGAGGGACCCAACCGCTGACGGACTGGCGGAGGCCCCTTCCTCTTTCTGAAACCTGGTAACAAGCTCCTTGATCCATGCCAAAAACCCCAGCAGACTTTTTTCCGCCACCCCTGCAGTACCGTGCCCTGTGCCTGTAACCGGTGTAGCCTCGCTAGGGCCCTCCATCTTGCCCGCTACCCCCGTTTGTGACTGCTCACCTCCCCCACAGCCCGCATCAGTACTGCCACATTCTAGCCCTATGGAAGGAAAAGTAGAAATGGACTTACTGCGCTGCACAGGGGTGAACCCACCAGCCAATCGTCCCATCTCCCTCGCTGTTGGTTGGCTCAGGGGAACCTCCTCCTCCGACCCCATCAGCTCGCCCTCCGACCTCAGCCCGGACCTCTCTTCTCCTCTGTCAGACAACCCTCCAGGAGGGAGAAGGAGAAGGAGCCCACAGCGGACTAACTCCATTGTGCTGGGACCTGGGGGTGGAGTCGGGCGAGAAGCGCTCCGGAGGCTGGGACCTCCAAGCTCGTACCGACTCCCTCCCCCGGTCTCTACTGCCTCCCCTGGCCGAGTCAATATGGGCACAAGCATCTGCTCAAGCCAACCCGGTTCCCATGTCGCCTCTTCCTCTCTTAAAAGAACAATCAATCACTCCACTTCAGCCACGCTGCCGGTGAACTTTCCCTGACCCTCTTGTGCCAAGGGGTAGGGGTCTGTCCCTTATATTAACTTCAACCCCCCTCTCCCTGGACACTGCCAAATCCTAATCCCCGTCTCATCCATCCCCTGTTTCCACTGTCATGGGCTGCCCTACGCCTATTGCATTCTTTCTTTTGCTCCAGGCATTTCTTAGTGTGACTTTTTGAAGATGATCTCACCGATTTTTGTGAGCACTACTCAGCTTGTTCCCCACAGGTGATTGCTAATGCTGAGTGCATTGTGTCTGCTCAGTCTTTTGTTAGACAGGGAGTTTTAAAACTACTTTTTGTAGAACCTATACTTTCGGCATGTTCGGACATGGTGCAATCAGCCTCAGCCAAACAAGCCACCTCTGCCATCAGACACCAGCTTACCCAAACGTATGTTTCCCCATCAGCCATGTCAACCTCAGTTGCAGCCCAGTACATGCTGCTCCCAACCAAATACTCATATCCGGTCTCTGCTCCCTGTACCTATCCTGCATTCAACCCACCTGCCTCTTCTCTGCTGCCTACAAACCCACAAGATCTTCCCCCAGCTACTGTTACCTCTTCTCTGCCATATCCCAATCCTCCTTTCCAGTCTGCTGTACCCCTTACCTACAGAGCTTCAGTGGCTAAGAAAAAGAAAAAACAAAAGTTTTTCCCAACCAAAACGAGTCTGCCATTAACCCAACCTGCCTCCGCACCCACCAATCTGTCCCAGCTTGAAGTTCTGGTGCCAGAGTTCCAGCCAGAGGTGCCAGAGTTCCAGCCAGAGGTGCCAGAGCCAGCGTTCCAGTCTGAAGAGCCAGCGTTCCAGTCTGAAGAGTCAGCATTCCTGCCCGAAGAACCAGAGCCAGCATTCCAGGCTGAAGTCCCAGTGTCTGTTTCCCAGTCTGAGGGTGCATTGCCCGTTTCTTGGCCTGCGGTGCCTGCTGCCCAGCCTGATGTGTTCCTGTCTGCTGCCAAGCCTGATGAGTTCCTGTCTGCTGCCAAGCCTGATGAGCCTCTGTCTGCTGCCCAGCCTGATGAGCCTCTGTCTGCTGCCCAGCCCGATGAGCCTCTGTCTGCTGCCCAGCCTGATGAGCCACTGTCTGCTGCCCAGCCTGATATGCCACTGTCTGCTGCCCAGCCTGATGTGCCACTGTCTGCTGTCCAGCCTGATGTGCCACTGTCTGCTGCTCAGCCTGACGTGCCACTGTCTGCTGCTTAGCCTGACGTGCCACTGTCTGCTACCCAGCCTGATGAGCCTCTGTCTGCTGCCCAGCCTGATGAGCCTCTGTCTGCTGCCCAGCCTGATGAGCTTCTGTGCTGCCCAGCCTGATGAGCCTCTGTCTGCTTCCCAGCCTGATGTGCCTCTGTCTGCGGCCCAGCCTGATGTGCCTCTGTCTGCTGCCCAGCCTGACGAGCCTCTGTCTGCTGCCCAGCCTGACGAGCCTGTGTCTGCTGCCCAGCCTGACGTGCCATTGTCTGCTGTCCAGCCTGATGTGCCATTGTCTGCTGTCCAGCCTGATGTGCCACTGTCAGCTGCTCAGCCTGACGTGCCACTGTCTGCTGCCCAGCCTGACGTGCCACTGTCTGCTGCCCAGTCTGGTGAGCCTCTGTCTGCTGCCCAGCCTGATGTGTTCCTGTCTGCTGCCCAGCTTGATGTGCCTGTGCCCACTGCCCAGCTTGATGTGCCTGTGCCCATGTGCCCACTGCCCAGCTTGATGTGCCTGCTGCCCCGCTTGATGTGCCTGATACTCCGCTTGATGTGCCTGTGCCTGCTGTTGCACTTGATGTGCCTGCTACTGCACTTGATGTGCCTGTGCCCGCTGCCCCGCTTGAAGTGCCTGCTGCCCAGCTTGAAGTGCCCATGCTTGCTGCCCGTTTGAAGTGCCTGCTGCCCACCTTGAAGTGCCCGTGCCTGCTGCCCAGCTTGAAGGGCCCATGCCTGCTGCCCAGCTTGATGCGCCCACTGCCCTGCTTGATGTGCCCGTGCCTGCTGCCCAGCTTGAAGTGCCTGCTGCCCTGCTTGATGTGCCTGTGCCTGCTGTCTGCTGCCCAGCCTGATGAGCCACTGTCTGCTGCTCAGCCTGACGTGCCACTGTCTGCTGCCCAGCCTGATGATCCTGTCTGCTGCCCAGCCTGATGAGCCTCTGTCTGCTGCCCAGCCTGATGTGCCTCTGTCTGCTGCCCAGCCTGATGTGCCCTCCGCTGGTAATATCGATCATTTGGCGTGCAGTACTGAGATCCACCAGCAGGTGTCTCCTGGCAGTTTGGAGCTGTCAGAAGAGCTTTTCCCTGTCCCAATCAGGCGCCACATGACTTTGATAGCAGCCATAGTATAAATACCTGGCAAGTGCAAACACACCTTGCCCTGGTATTGTCCTTGTGCCCTGACCTGCAGCCTGTTTATCTGTTTGCTTGAGCCTCAACCTGAACCCTGATTCCTGTATCCTGGACCTGTTTGTATCTGCTCCTGTATCCCTGAATCCTTGCCCTGCAGCCTAATCCCTGTCCCCCCAACTACTGATCCCCTGTTTATTACCCTGGCCTGGCCTGACTACGATTCCGGTACTCCCTTTTGCTACATATGCTGGTTAGTTTGTTATCACTGTTTGGTTGTTTGGTTTGTTTACTCAGTTTGTATTGGTGGTATGTTCACATTTATATGCATTTACTTTAATAAACTTACTTTCACCTATTTATGTCTGGTTCACTCTGTTGCAGTCACATAGTTCTGGTCACATCTGGTTTATGACAATAGGAGCCTAGTGACGAGCGCCGGGATTTAAGAGCTCAGATTTGTGAACTAGTAGCTATGGTGATGGGTGAATCATCAGGTCATGACACCCGTAATGTTATCTCAGTATATGTAAACCATTTAAATATGTATTAACAGGTTGAAATTAGAATTTTTTCATATATTTTTTCACATTTTTTTCCATTCCTTTTTACCCACTATATGGCGCTAAAGACTCTTATTTTTCAAAATGTATGGTATTTTTTCATTTTTTAAACAAAAAATAAAAAAAGCGACAGTGCTTAACCACTTCCCGACCAGCGCACGACAATGTACGTCGACAGAATGGCACGGGCAGGCATATTGGCGTACAGGTACATCCAATATTCGATGCCGCCCTGCCATCGGGAGCGCGCCGCCGGCGGCGCGCTCCCGCGCTGGTCGGGACCCCCGTGAGTCCGGTCGCGGGACCCGCGGACTCGATCGCCGCGGGCATCCCCGCGATCGTCTCACGGAGCAGCCGAATGGAGGAAATGCTGGGTAAACAACATTTTTCCATTCTGCCTAGCAACTAGTGACGCTGATCTCTGCTCCATGTGATTGGAGCAGAGATCAGTGTACACTAAATGAAAGCCCAACCCCCCCACAGTCAGTAACACTCCCCTAGGAACACTTAACCCCTACACTGCCACCCACTGGTTAACCCTTTCACTGCCAGTGTCATTTACACAGGAATCACTGCATTTATATAGCAGTGATTACTGTATAAATGACAATGGTCCCAAAAATGTGTCAAAAATGTCCGATGTGTCTGCCATAATGCCGCAGTCACAATAAAAATCGCTGATCGCCGCCATTAATAGTAAAAAAAAAAATAATAAAAAATTATTAATAAAAATGCTATAAAACTATCCCTATTTTGTAAACGCTATAACTTTTGCGCAAACCAATCAATAATCGCTTATTGCGTTTTTTTTTTACCAAAAATATGTAGAAGAATACGTATCGGCCTAAACTGAGGGAAAAAAATGTTTTTTTATATATTTTTGGGGGATATTTATTATAACAAAAAGTAAAAAATAATGCTTTTTTTTCAAAATTGTCGCTCTATTTTTGTTTATAGCGCAAAAAATAAAAACCGCAGGGGTGATCAAATACCACCAAAAGAAAGCTCTATTTGTGGGAAAAAAAGGACGTGAATTTTGTTTGGGAGCCACGTCGTACGACCGCGCAATTGTCAGTTAAAGCGACGCAGTGCCGAATCGCAAAAAGGGGCCTGGTCTTTGACCAGCAAATTGGTCCGGTCTGAAAGTGGTTAAATAACACCAAACGATAGATCTATTTTTGTAAAAATAATAATAAAAATGTAATTTGGGTACAGCATTGCATGACCACATAATTGTCATTCAAAGTGTGACAGCGCTGAAAGCTGAAAATTGGCCTGGGCAGGATTGGGGGTAAAAGTACCCTATAATGAAACAGTTAAATATAACATTTCTATGAGTGCAAAAAAATACCTGCCACAAATCCTGTGAGCACATGGCTTCTGTGTTCTTTGCCTGTGCTGTGCTCAGCATTGTTGCAAACACTCTCTGTGGACTACAAACCACCTCTCCCATATGTTATAGAGGAGAGGGGGAGGTGTTCTACATCCTTGCCTTAGGTTGATAAAACTGTTCCACTATAGGTAGAAAATGAATAGGAAGTGTGTTAATGGCAGAATCATCAGGTGAAAATAAAGAATAAAAAGCTAAAAAAGTGCTATGCTGCAAAGACTAAACTGTGACATTATCAGTAGCTACATGTGCACTAGTCATGTGCGATTAGTTTCGTACGAATCGTTCGGGAGGATCCGAAATAGGAATTGCCATGTGTTCGAATTTTGTACGCAATACGAACTTTTGTTTACGAATTTCGGATCAGTTGTCGTTGCATCGACGACTCAGTCATTTTGCTTATTATGAGGGGCTCCCATCATCCTTGTGCTATGCTGACTTCCTCCTGGGGCTGTACTTCTGCTGTGCTCATTATGAGGGGTTTCCACCATTCCTGTGCTGACATACTGAGCATAGCAGGGGTACAGCCCCAGGAGGAAGTCAGCACAGCACAGGGATGGTGGGAGCCCCTCATAATGAGCACATGGCTGCCATGCACAGCTGCTTTTGTTTTTATACCCCGCACTGTACGGGGTCAGCGGGGATATGCGGGGTCACTGGAAATTGTTTGGTGTTACCAAGCATGTGCTCTCCGCACATCCCCGGTGACCCCAAACAGTGTGGGGTGATCAGGCGAAAACTGGACCAGCGATGCATGGCAGACAATCCGCTTCTCTCTTGTATTTTCAAATCTTAACGGAACAAATTGAAGAGAAGCTGATTGGTTGCCATGGGCAACTACTCCAGATTATGTTCGCTTCAAGCTTGATCAATTTCCCTAAATGTCTTTTTATCTGTTCTAGCAGTCATATGTGTAAATGAGAAGAATGGTGGGGGCACATCAGGGCACATTGGAGCACATCAGGGCACATTGGAGCACATCAGGGCACATTGGGGCACATCAGGGCATATTGGAGCACATTGGGGCACATCAGGGCACATCGAGGCACATCAGGGCACATTGGAGCACATTGGGGCACATCAGGACACATCGGGGCACATCAGGGTATATTGGAGCACATTGGGGCACATCAGGGCATATTGGAGCACATTGGGACACATTGGGGAACATCAGGGCACATTGGGGCACATCAGGGCACATTGGAGCACATCAGGGCACATTGGGGCACATCAGGGCATATTGGAGCACATTGGGGCACATCAGGGCACATCGGGGCACATCAGGGCATATTGGAGCACATTGGGGCACATCAGGGCATATTGGAGCACATTGGGGCACATCGGGCACATCAGGGCATATTGGAGCACATTGGGACACATTGGGGAACATCAGGGCACATTGGGGCACATCAGGGCACATCAGGGCACTCTCTTCTCGTCCATCCCAGATGATGTCACAAGCAAATAGGGGTAGATGAGAAGCGAGGGGAGGGATTGTGTGGAGGAGGGACAGGGACCAACTACTAAGACCAAATGGCCATCTCTGCTGCAGACAGTCAGTTCAAGGAATGTTCAGAGTGAGGGAGGGGTACCCCAGCTTTGGCAAATTGATTTTCAAAAATGCTAACTGCTCCATTAGCTGGGGGGACAACTGGGATCTTTGGGGTGACAGGATGTTTCCCGTCACAGAAAACACCCTCTCACTCTGGACACTTGACGGAGGGCAGGACAGTAGCTCCTTGGCAATATCTGCGAGGGCAGGCCACTCCTCGCTCTTCCCCTGCCAAAAAAACATTGGATCTGTGGTGGGGTGCACTGGTGGGACTGACAAATATGACAGGACAACCTCCTTTGCTGATATGGGTTTCTTGGGGTGCACTATGTTGGAGGTTCCCTTTAGGGTGTCAAGTGCCTCAGCCAAGACAGAAGATGCTCCGCTGGCAGGAGCTCTGTTCACTTCACTAGATGTAGATGATGCATGGGAGAGGGGGTCTTCAATATCTTCTTCCTCCTCTTCCTCTTCTCCCAGACTTACCATCTGCCTTTCCCTCTGACGCACCCTGTCGATTAGT